>NW_025544814.1:825066-902976 GCF_000150115.1 Histoplasma capsulatum G186AR | reverse complement strand
ATTAGACATCATTTAATGTAATAATATATAAATTATATAATTATAAATAAATCACAGTTTTATTTGATACTGTATTGTAAAATGAAATCAAATGAGACTGTGACTCAGAAATAAAAATAAGAACAGTATTTGAAACTTAATATTTTTTATAAATAGTGAAATAAAATCAGAGCTATAATATAAACAGTGTAAAGTGACTAATTTATAAAACACTATATAAAATCAGAACTAAAATATTTGATAATGGAACTGAGGAAAATTTTAGTCTCAGTTTCATATATAATCACACAGTCAGTCTACTAACTCAGCAAGCTCCTCACTAAATATAAAATAAAATTAAAGCTTATATAGTATTGCTGAGCTTGTTCACTAAGTCAGAAGATAGTGTCACTATTATAGATTAAGATATAATATTAAAAGAAATATCTAGAATAACTAGTAATAGCTACAGTAGCAATCTGAGATAGATAATAAAAATATCTAGTAGAGCTTACAGAGTATGCAGATGCTTAAGATATGCATTATAAAGAAGTATATTTAAAATGAGCTTATAGTTGTACTATATAACTGAGTATAAGTAGAGATAAATAGAAAACAAGATAAAATGAAATTGATTATGATCAAGAAGATAAGCTTTCTTGATTCTAAGAATAATAAATATATTTAAATATATTTGAGTTTTTATACAAATTATTCTGCTCACTCTACTCACTTGCTCATTTTACTCATTAATAATTATAATAAATACAATAATTAGAGTGAGCAGTTACATAATCTACAGCTTTACTTCAGTCAAAGATTGTTTCACTGCTGTATCTTTTTAGTTCTTATTCAATAAACTCTGACTTATGCCACAGATTTATAACAAATCTTCTAGAGATCAGTGAATCATTCTATTATAATCTGATTTTTATATTCTACAATCTTGATATCTAATTATTTAATCTAAATTTTCTCTGATATATCACTGTATTATCTTCTATAGCTTAATTTTTATAAAGTCTTAAAAATCTTTTGTAATAAAAGCAGCTAGTTTCTGAACTGCTGCTTACATACTAAAATTGATTATAGTTTTACATATAATATATAGTCAATCTAATCTCACTAAAAATGGCAGATAAAAAAAAGATAAAAAATTTATTAAAATTTCTCAATAAATATACTATTAATTAAATCAATATTATAAATTATATTATTTATATTATTTACTGTTTATACTATCTACACTAACTGCAATAAATATATAAATAAACTAAACACCATTTTAATACAGATTATAAATCAATTAAAAAAAGAAAGAGAAAAAGAATCAAAAGAAAAAGTTATCTAAAAAATATTTTTATAGAAAAGAAATTAAAATAAAAAAATATTAAAGATTATACTATAATAAAATACAGAGTGAAAGAATGTTAAGAATTAAGGAATTGTTAGAAATTATATAATTGTGAAGTGGATGTGTGTGAATATACTTAATTTGAAGAAGCAGAAGATTGAATTACTTAGTTTTTCAAAAGGGGTGCTTTTCAACTGCAACAACAACCAATACATAGTTGATAGCAATGAATAAGTTTACCTCCGGGTGTACACAGCAATTATCCATCCTCCATTTTGACATGGGGTGAAAACATATAAGGAAGACCATTACTGCAAGATCAGGTTGCGGGGTGTAAGGAACCGAAACTGATCTGCAATACCATTTATTTAAACACCTTTTCCTTTTGTGAAATACAGATCCAAGGGTATGAATCTCACCTCTCTCAGCATCATCATCCTTTCTACAGACTTGTGCTCGGCTTCGAGAACCAACGCAAAGAATACCCCCGATCACCTGATAATTTTTTCCCCCGGCTAGACCCGCCTTGGCTCATATCACATGTGTCCGGTAATCGTAATACGGCCCGAATAGCAAGTCAAGCGTTGTGGAAAACAGCTGCATACAGCATTGGAACAGTACGCAGTACAGTTCCAGGCCTCCGAAACAAGCCCAATCCCAAGAGACCAACCAACATTCCTTGTTTCGGTTTTCTTCAAACATCCGCCAGACAATTCTCATCCACCTCCTGGACGGCGGCGACGTCTCTTCTATTTTTTTTCTTTCGTCTTTTCGTCCCTTTCTATTCTTCTTTTATTCCTTCTACTTCATCTTCATCAACTTGCTTCTTCCTTTTCCCCCTCCACCTTCCCTCTTCGCCTTCCGTTCCGCGTCCCTTGATCGGGTGGTTCAAATCCAAAATAACCTCAATTGGGCTTCTGCGGTTTTTTTATCTTCTTGATCTTCTCTCGTTTCCTCGTTGTACAGTAGCATATTTCTTCTATTGCATCCCTTCGGATTAAACCAAACCCAACCCCCCCCCTTTTTTTAATTTTTCGGTTTTTAAACGATTTCACTCGAAAGAATAACGGGTTACTTTCACTCATTCCCCCCTCTTTTGTTTGAAGACTCGGCTCGTTAGCTACTCGTTGCGAGAGGAAACAACGGGGCCAATAAACCCATTTTCTATCACGCCACGTTGAATATCTCAGATGGATACTATTGTTGTTCATCCTTACTTCAACTAGGCCCGTTGCGTTCCCAATCGTGTACTGCCTACAGTTCCGGAAAAATTTCAAATAGGTCTTGACTTGAGAGATCCAGCATCTCCTTTTTATCTCAGTCCTCCGTCCTCATTCCTATCAACTTCCTCTTTTATCTTCCCTCCCCGTCATGGCAGCCCACGAGATTGCCACGGCTACTGGCACCTCACCGAACCCTGATCTTCGTCGAAGAAACGTCCCCGGTCCGGAGAAAGATGGCAGAGAGGTTAAGAGAAACATTCCGCTTGAAGCTGACGAAAAGAAAAAACAAGCGCCACGCAAGGTATTGTAAATGAAATTCTTAGATTGTCCATGCCTTTAGTTACTCTTGGAGGCGTTCACTCCAACCATATTCCGTGTCATCTAATTAACCCTTTTCTCCCTCTTCCCCGCTATAGTCTACGTTCATCGATGTGCTCGATGAGTGGGAATTTATTATTGCTCCACTGGTATTCACTGCATTTTCCTTCTTCACGCGAATGTGGCGTATTGGTATTTCGGATATTGTTACTTGGGATGAGGCTCAGTAAGTTCTTCCAGAGCCCCAAATGCTGGTTGGGAGAGGAGGGGAAGGATAGAACCATGACACGGGGCCGCGGCCGATCCTCCTGCTAACCAACCATGTAAACGCCAATAGTTTCGGCAAATTCGGCTCCCATTACTTGAAGCGGGAGTTCTATTTCGATGTACATCCGCCGCTAGGGAAAATGCTGGTGGGACTCTCAGGATACCTTGCAGGCTACAATGGCTCGTTTGAATTCAAATCTGGAGAGAAATACCCACCGGAGCTTAACTACACTTTCATGCGCCTGTTCAATTCTTTTTTCGGAGCTGTTTGTGTTCCTCTGGCTTACTTCACCGCTCGCGAACTGGATTTTCGTCGCCCGGCTGTCTGGTTGGTCACTCTGATGGTTCTGTGCGAGAACTCTTATGCGACTATCTCCAGGTTCATTCTCCTTGATTCAATGCTGTTATGTTTTACTTTCACGACTACCCTGTGCTGGGCCCGATTCCACCGCCTGCAAAATAAAAGTTTTTCACTGGAATGGTTCACCTGGCTCATATTGACTGGGATAAGCATTGGTTGTGTCTGCAGTGTTAAATGGGTGGGATTCTTCGTCACTGCATTGGTTGGACTGTATACCGCTGAAGACCTCTGGAACAAATTTGGCGATCTCAAAATTCCCAAGGTAGGCGGAGAGTTCCATTCAGTTTACTTGGGTCATATTTGTTTTAAATCACCATAAATAAAACTAACTTATGTGTTCATTAACAGGTCGTTCTTGCAAAGCACCTTGCCGCCAGAGTTATGGGATTGATCATCATTCCTCTACTTGTCTACTTATTTTCGTTCTACCTGCACTTCCATATCCTCGAAAACTCCGGACCCGGCGATGCACAGATGAGCTCACTTTTCCAGGCTAACCTGAAAGGCACAACAGTTGGAAAGGATAGCCCACTTGAAATCGCGATAGGATCAAAAGCCACCCTAAAAAATATGGGATATGGCGGCGGTCTCCTCCACTCACACGTTCAAACATACCCGGAAGGGTCAACTCAGCAGCAAGTTACATGTTACCACCATAAGGACTCGAACAATGACTGGTTTTTTTATCCAAATCGCCAGGAACCTGATTTCAACCCGGATGGTGACTTGAAATTTGTTGGTGACAAGGATGTCATCCGGCTCATCCATGCCCAAACTGGTCGCAATCTACATTCGCACGCCGTGTCTGCACCGGTAACGAAAAGTGACTACGAAGTATCTTGCTACGGAAATACAACAGTAGGAGATGAAAAAGATCACTGGCGCGTTGAGGTAGTCGATGACGTCGCGTCTAAAGACAGGTCGAATATTCGAACTTTGACAACTTCGTTCCGTCTTAGACACGTTGTGCTCGGTTGTTACCTTCGTGCTGGCACCGTCAATCTCCCACAGTGGGGGTTCAAGCAGATTGAAACCACCTGCGTTAAGCAAAATAATCCCCGGGACGTCTATACTCACTGGAATGTCGAGAGTCATATTAACGAGAGATGTAAGCTTTTTTAACCCATCCTTTTTTTTTGGTTCAGAGGTCGGTAAATTTATGATTCCCTATTTTTAGTGCCCCCCGGTGATCCCGGTTCCTACAAATCGCCCTTCCTAAAAGACTTCATCCACCTCAATGTCGCAATGATGACCTCGAACAACGCACTTGTCCCCGACCCAGACAAACAAGATGACCTTGCATCGCAATTCTGGCAATGGCCAATCCTTCATGTTGGTCTCCGCATGTGCTCCTGGGACAATGACACTATCAAGTACTTCCTCCTCGGCAACCCATTCGTCTACTGGGGCGGCACCCTTAGCCTCTGCGTTCTCGGCGTAATCCTCGCGTGGTATCTAATCCGCTGGCAGCGCGGCTACGACGAGCTCAGCCTTGTCGATATGGACCACATCTACTACTCCGGCCTGTACCCGGCGATAGGCTGGTTCCTGCATTACTTTCCCTTCGTCGCAATGGCACGCGTAACTTACGTGCACCATTATTATCCCGCGCTGTATTTCACGATATTATCCTTGGGCTTCTGCATGAATTGGTTGACGCAGAAATTGCGCCGTTCGGTCGAGTGGGCAATTTATGTAGTGTTTTATGCAGTTGTTATTGGGTTATTTGTTCTTTTCCGTGACATTGTGTTTGGCATGGAGGGCCCAAGTTTGAAATGGGCGCATCTAGCTTGGTTCAAAACGTGGCGGATCGCGTAGTCATTTGAGCTTTGGTAGACAGAAAGGGCGGATATGAAAGCTAAGCGGTTAAAGAGAATATGTATTGATAACATCTTACAAGCTAATTTGTGGTACTTCTTTGTTTTTACTTTTTTTATTGTTCCGTGTCTTATCCGGAGGTACCGAAATAACACAAGAAATGGGATAAGAATAAATTTGGAGAATAGAGGGTTTCACGGGTTTGAGATATATTATTGATTTGTGGCTTTTCTCCTCCTAGTCCACTTGTTGATAGTATTGAGTGCGAAGGACTGGGTGATATACATAGGGTTGATATTTGCACAGCTGGTAATCTAGGGTTCACCCTGACTATGGAAACAATTTCTGCTATATTTCTGGGAAATATATAGAAAATTAGGTGCAAAAGTTAACTGCGTAGATTGTAAACCGGGTGCAAAGCGGAATCGAATAACCATTGCCGTTAGAATGAGCAGTTTTACTAGGGTTCCACATTGCCATTCCCTCTTTTTCTCAATGTGTTGGATATAGTTACGTTTATTTGATTGCGTCCTTTGAGAGATCGTCCAGACGTCCAGAGAAACATCGCGCCCGCCCTTCACATAACCAAAAGAGAGTAGTAATGCAGGTAGAATCATCCACTTACCAGCTGAAGCCTTGTTAACAACTACTTAATTTATGAAACTAGGTGGAAAATAAGGATTTTACTTTTGTAGGAGTGAGATAAAACATTATCCCTCCCATTAAAATATTCCACTCCGACTGTGAAGGCAGCCATACCATGTTACAAGAAGGGATAGGAAAAAGAAAACATGAGGAAAGAAAAACAAAACTGTTTGTGACGCAACTAATAAATATAATGGAGAGAGACATAGGGTGGACATGCAACGGTAGTGATATAAGTCCTTTGACCGGAGAAATGGGTATTGAAAGCCGCAGAGTGAACCGTCCAAGAAGCGAGAGGAAATACAATCAACAACAATAAAGAAAAGAGAGAGCAAAACGAATGCGATCAACAACACCCACCCTTGCCTGACTCCATCGCATCATTAACGCCCAGTGTAACAGTCCTCTGAGGGCGACCTCCACCACCCGCTCCCCCGGTAGCTCCAAACCCTTTAACTCCACTCCGCCGGTCATTTAAGTCATACCTGCCGGCCTCAATGTTCCGGTATATTCGCTCCGCGACCTCCAGAAACGCCCTTTCAACCCCTTCCCCGGATTTTGCACTCGTCTCCACGTACCGAGATACATTATTCGCTCGGCACCAAGCCTCCGCTTCCTCTCTTGTAACTATGGCTTCTTTAGGCTGTTTACCGCAGTCGCCAGTGCCATCACTTCTCCCTTGAGAAGGCGCAGCAAGATCACTCTTATTTCCAACAAGGATGACCACGATACCTTCCTCGGCGATCTGGCGCAGGTCCTGCAGCCACTGCGTTAGGGAGGCGAAGGTGGAGGGTCGTGTGATGTCGAAGACTAGGAGGGCACCGGACGCACCGCGGAAGTATGAGCGAGTGATAGATTTATACGATTCTTGGCCCGCGGTGTCCCAGAGGGAGAGTTTCATACGTTTCTGGACTGGTGGAGATTGTTGTTTGCGGGGAAGGGAAGGCAAGCCAGAGGGTTGTTGTAGTAGTGGCTTTTGCTGATAGGGTTTTGGTCTGGAACAATCTCTGACGTCTATTAACGTCGTTGGACCGAGGGAGTTGGAAGCGGCTGGGTTAGCAATTCTCGTTTGTGGTGGGGGGATAACTGGAAGGTGGGATGATGGAGTAGGAGAAGGTGATTGTGGAAGGTCAAAGTCTATTCCCAAGGAATCCGAGGCTGGGGGTCCGACGGGGACGATGCGGGAGCCGAACTCGACACCGATTGTTACATCGTGGGATGAGGAGAAACGACCTTCACAGAGGCGGATGGTGAGCTGGGCAAATAAGGGTTAGTTGGACGTAATGTGATAGAAATACTCTAAGATGAGATGTAAGTTGGAAGGGGAGCACACGCTGGATTTACCAGTGCCGGAATCGCCAATACAGACAAGCTTTGCGATGTAATCCCATGGCTGCGACATGAACACAACTGCAAGTTATCCGAAGGAGGAGCTAAAGGCAGATTGTTCGGACAGCAACCCGAAGATATTGCTGGGAAATAGTGGCAGTCGCAATTACAAAGAAGGAAATAACCGTGAAGTGAATACAACGGAGACGTATATACTGCGTAGAGATTCGGAAATAGGACGGTGATCGGACAAGGCAGCGGAATTGGACGGCGATTGCATTGCAAGATGTGGGATGGGAGGGAGAAACCCAAAGCTGTGAGATGGAGTTCTACCTAGGTAGTTGAGGAACCTGAGGCCGGGGATGCTCAAATCAGGGCAACCAGGTGGCTCAATCCCGTCTGTCCTCTCGGTGGTGTACCTGTAACATTGACATTTAATATATATATCCGTGGATATATATTCAGTTTAATTTACGATAAACAACCTTCAAATGAGCAGAAGCACATGACATGGGGATGACCTAATCAACCGGCAGCTGCCTGCTGAGTCATAGTAACTTGCGGCGTGACTGGTTTCCTGGCGTCATTCCTCAGCTTCAACCCTCAACTTCCTCTATAATCCCTTTTCTCTTTTCTTCTTTGTACGTTTTTCTCTGCTCTTCTCTATGGCCTCTATGCCTCCTCTCTCTATGATGTCTTATCTTTCGTAGGGCTTTTGCTGGTGCCGCATCTATGTTGACCTTTTTAATTATTCACCGACTCTTTCTTGCCCAAGGTTGTCGTTGCCACTAACCAGTTTCAAAAAGATTTCACATCCTCCCACCAGTGGTCGTGTGCCCGTAACCGTCTGCCATTTATTCCTCTCCATAACCCCCCATACTGCCATACCGCCATACATCTAGCCTTGGTACACCACTCTCTATGTCCGCGACTGGACTGAATCTAGCTAGCTATGTTTTCAGAATGTATGGAGGGCCCTTCCCCACACTACGCTCCCCAGTCACGTCATAAAATCACTAACCACCTAACTAACTCAGATGCGTCCCGATTCCTCGCACAGTCCCAGTCCAGAATAGCTTTCAGTCCTGATAACAACGATAGACAAGCTTCAGACCGTCACAATAGAAGATTTAATCAGGCTCCTGGATCTTCCCGAAATCCAGCCTCAAGATCTTATCTTCACCGCGCTCTTGGCAACCCTTACCAACCAAGCTCATCTCACATTTCGCACTTCCCATTTTCCTCACGGGCCTCCATACAGCATGCACCCCTCTTTTACAGCGCAGCTGATGAATTCAGAGAGGAAGATGACGAGCAGGAACACGAACGAGAAATTGCAGATTTTTATGCTTTGCAGAGATCTCGGCGCCATTTTGACTCCAGGCATCTGGAGGAGTCATCCGAAGTAGATAACGATGGCAAGCACTCTGAAGATAGTATAGATGCTTCTGCTAGTAGCCATAGCAATGGCCGCGGAAGAGGCGGAGGTATCAAGAGCTCCTGGCGTGCCAGTAGATCTAGTGATGCCACCCCGGTCTTGGGAGCCAGACCATTCGAGCAACGAGACGAGAGCGACGGGAATGAAGGGAACGACAGGCGCAGCGCGGGTAGCAACTCTCTCGGGAAAGATCGGATGGTTGATGTCGGCCTAGAAGATACGCTAAGGAGTGATATGATAAACGTACAACGCAATAGCTCGCATGATAGTATTGCTAATGACGAACCTCCACCTGCCATTCAGCAGTTCCGGAAACCGCCAGACGTCGCCGGAGACCATTTTCAAGCTAGCTCTTCCTTTCACCCCAAGGAAAGAGATAATCGCACCCTCCTAGAATATCATCGCCCGCTTAGCTCTGGTGGATCGTCTGTTCCGGCATCCATGACACACCCGGGTTCTGAACCTCCCCAACATGACTCTTTTTGGGGCAATCTTTTTTTGATCTCTGTTGCGGGCATGTTTGCTACAGCTTTTCTTATTTATCTGCATACGTCACTGCCGGAGGGTAGGCCTATCCTTGGTGATACCATTTATGCCACTCTTCATGCCTCTTTTTTCCTCCTAGCAATATACACTTTAATTTCTGTTTTGGTGTCTTTGCTGTGGTTAGCGCTGCTTCGTTCATATGTCCGGCCCTTGGTCTATGGGATTTTAATAGCCGTCCCTGTGGTACTCTACTCGTTTGCTCTTTATCCTTACATATCTAGCTTTGGCGGGACTTGGCATGGTCAAAGCATCCAGGACAAAGTTATGCGCTGGGGTTCCTTGGTTCCGGCCATAATGGCATCTGTATGGGTATATTCTGTCATTCAAGGCCGTCTTGCGATCGGAAAGTCGATCAGCATCTTGGAGTTTTCGTGTCGCATCCTCGCATCTAACCCAGCACTGCTCCCTCTTGGGTTTGTCATCTTAGTTATTATCGCTTCGTGGACATGGGTTTGGATCTTCATGTTCGCCCGCGTGTTCCTTGGCGGCCATATCTCTGCATCAAAAAATGTGTTCATCATCGATGCGGGAAGCTGGTGGCTAGGTGTTTACTTCATCCTAGTCTATCTCTGGTCGTTAGGAGTGATTTCCAGTATCCAAAGGACCGTCACTGCTGCGACAGTCAGTCAGTGGTATTTCCACCGGTTATCAATACCAACGCCTTCATCCCGACAAATTGTGCAGGCAGCATTAGTTCACTCCGTCAGCACATTATTCGGCACCATCTGCCTCTCAACACTCCTCGCGCTATTGATCCGCTTGCCATTGATAATCCTCCCAAGACGGTTATCATCGTTTTTAACTCTAGCCGCATACTCCTGCGTTCCCACTCCCATCGCCGCGCTCATCAACCCCCTAGCTCTAACATACAGCGCTATCCACTCATTACCCCTTGGTGTCTCCGCGCACAGCCTCAGTCAAATGGCTTTCCTCACCCCATCAACGGCAACCACATCCTTCAATCCATCCTCATTCTCCAGCTCACGGAACGGACGGAACGACACCCACGGCAATAGTTCCTCTCTCCTCCCGTACCACCTCGCCAGACTTCTGCTCCATGCTACGCGCTTCATAATGTCGCTAGGCCTCGGTTTCGGCGGGTGGGTATCTACCGCTCGCAATCTGCGATTAGCTACTACAGGAACGGGAACAACCACTATTCGAGGTAGTCTATACGCATATGTTGTAGGGCTGATTGCGGGTACTATTGGCTGGGGTGTCCTGGGTGCGATGGAAGGCGTGCTGACCGGTGTCGTGGATGCGGCTGTTGTCTGCTGGGCTAGTGAAGTAGGTAGTTCGAGAAGGGAGGCAAGGTACTGTCGGGAGGCTGGATGGTTGTTTGGTGGGGAGAGAAATGGTGGAAGGGGAGGTGAAGGGGAGGGTGATTACGACGTTTGACATATGTTTTCTCTTTGATTTATGTGAGCGTTTGCATTTATCGACCCGCGAAACGACTTTTCGGATCTTTCTTAATGTTATTTTAGTTTTATTTTAGTTGACTCGGGCGAACACAACATGTAATGCCATTCCATTTTGTTCTGTCAGATGGCGATAGCTATAGAAAACGCGTTATATATTTATTATTCATGTATGCATTGCATTCTCACTTTCCCGTCTTATTTGGAAGCCTGCATTTGAGTGGAACAGTTGTCCAGTTGATCTGGCATTTATCAACCAAGGTTAGAAGAAGATTTTTTGTCTTTTTTTCCTTCGTTAATTTTAATTCTTGTATTATCATTCTGCTTTTCGGATTTTTTGTTTTGCGATGATTCTCAAGCACCGTGAATACGTCGTTTTTACCCATTTACTCTCCAACTTACACCTTTTCCCGTAGTGATCATTATATCTATTGATGAAATCGTTGAAATACGTTAATAATTTCTATCCAGGCACAGTAACAAAGTAAGCAATGCATTTGCAGCTGAGTCTTTCGGTCGCGCAGTTTCCTATCAGCTCCAGTCTCAACTTTCACATAGAAACTGTGTAGCTTCGCGGAGCTACCTTTGGAAGGAAACGAAAGGAAGGCCAAAAAATTACACAGCATCAAGTATTAGCCTAAAGGTTTAAAAGAAGAGGAGGGATATGAATGTTAAAATTTTTAAAACTGTAATAGGTCAATGATAAAGGAGATGTGAAAGAAGGGAATTTTTTTTCTGAGAAAAGTGGAAGATCACTGCTATATGATGATTGTACTTCGATAAATCCTGGCGAAGTAGTTCTAGAAGAGGTGTACAAAGAAAATTCTCCATGACAAGCTATTGGGGGTATATAAGAGGACGTAAAAAAATAGAGGTGAGCAAAGTTAAAGAAAGGAGAGAGTGCCAAAAGAAAGGAAGTCATAATATTAAACAAACAAATTCATAGCCCAAGCCGGCCTTTCCACCTTACCCCTTCTTTCTCGGTCCACTCTGTAAGAAACATCCACCCGAACCTGATTGCCTCAAGAGGCGTAGCTGTACGATCGAGCGGCAAGAAATATTCGCCTGAATATCCGCCCAATTCAAGGGACCTCTCTCGACCCCTTTCCGAGAAACTCATCGAGCGTTTGGACCATGTCTCTGGGTATTCACGAGTCAGTACTTCCTCTGACAGTTTGCGCGATCCCTCTAGCCAAAGTGATCTAGCGTCCCTGTGCGAATCAACAAGCCGTTTCCTAAGCTCCAAAAAGTCCCTATGCTGCTGCTGCTTTTTGCTCTCTTCTAAAGTAACGGTGTTTCCATCGTTGTTTGGAGTGGGTCCGGGGCTATTTTCGCTCGGAATGGCGGTGATGGCAAGACGCTCGAGGTCGAGGCCGTGGATGACTTCGTGGAAGATGGCACCGAGGAGGGAACAGAGGGCATGGAGATGTGGGTACTTGTCGATGTTGCTTTTTACCATATTCCAGTATGGAACAATGGACAACCAACCTGATGAGTCCCCCAGCCGACGATTTAGAGATTTATACCTATCATCGAGGATAAAAGCAAGAATAAAACAGAGAACCGCTTCGACTGCAATTGCGGCACCGAGTTTTTCTTCGCTGTCCGTCGCTTGAGGTCCTGCGTATCTCCGAGATGAGTGTTTTAACTCGCGGCCTAAATTGAAATATTTCTGGGATTCCTCGAACCATGGGCGAGACTCTGCCGTGTCGCGAGGCCTGCTTAGCTGGTTATCATTGGGTATTAGGGGAGAATGTTTGGTTGCTTTGTCTGTGTTTCCTGATATGTTGGTATCTATAGCGCGGTCCAAACCTGTTGGCATCCTCGTATCACTGTCCCCAGAGCCTAGACGGCGCATGGCCGTCGCCTTCAAATCTTTACCTGGAGTAAGGAATTGGCCCTTTGATGCCACTGCCGACTGTTGTAGAACAGCAGGAGAGTGGAACATTGTTGTGACAGGAGTTCTTGGTTGCTCCGCAGACGGAATAGTACTGGGCTTTTGACGCTTGACAGACGATCCCTGGACTTCACTCTCCTCCCTGTGCCTTGGTCGCTTTTCCACTCGTTGCATTTCGGCTAATTTCGAAAAAGGGGCGCTATGATCTTTTCGCTGACCACTCTCGGTTTTCTGTTTCGATGACCTATTATCAGGCGTGAATTTATATTTGCCAGAAAACTTGAGTAAGGCTTCTATCCGTTTCCGGTTGGCCCTCCCATATCTCAGTTTCACAATTAGTCTGGGTTTAGCAGGTTCCGTAGTACTCTTGGGCTTTGAGGAAATATGCGACTGCTTGGGATCGACGGCTCTGTTGCTCGGATTATTGCCAGGTATAGATTTTCCAACGCTACTACACTGAGGTTTAGAAGTCGACGAGACCGATATTCTAGCCCTGGTGCTTTTATCGCTTGAACTAGAGGTAGAATTAGAATGGGGTCTAGCTTTATTCGATTGAGGTAGCTGCAGTTCAGGTTTTGATCCTGTAGGACCGGACGATGATGGAGGTTTCCTGGAATTGGAATATTCGTTTATAGACAGCTCGTCGCTCTTTAGCTTTGCCAGTTCTTCCTCTACATCTGGGGGAAGTGTGGGAGACAGCAATCTAGGGAGCCTAGGCAACACGCTAGTAGGTGGAAGTGTCGGAGAAAGTAGAGCGGGGACGATAGGGGGCGCATTTTTTGATCTCGTGGAAGCATTACCAGAAGACTCCTTGGTAGTTGCTAGCCGGGGTTTTTTGGCGAGAGGCGGGGACTCTCGACTTGAAGGTGGAGGTTTATAGGAACCAGGAATGGATCTGGAACTCTCATCACGGGAATTTTTAGGTTTGGAGATTCCATTGGTATTTTTATCTGGGCGATTGTCGGTTATTCCGGACGTGGTATCTTTTCTTTTAGAAGGGATTATCGGCTGTAGTGTGGTAGTTGACATAAGTTCCCGAGATGAGTTAGGTTTTCCTGAGGTGACCCGATCCGCTGGGATGGTGCTTCTATGGGGGAATTTTGGAGTTTCGTTTGCTTTCTTTTTGTAGTCGCTGAGACTGATCTTCTTTCGTTGGAACCTATGTTGAGGAGTGTCGACGGACGGGCTTGTGGTAATGCTGGGCGCCTTTGACGTGTCTTCTTCCATGATGTTTCCACGTTCATCAGACCATCCCCCCACAGCAACAAGTAGAGTGTCTTCGTCCTGGTGGGGCAGAAAGGTCATGTACTGAAGGTGTTCCTCCTCCGGAGCAAATGGCCTATTATCTCCCACAGCCCAATTGCTCACAAACCGGGAACCCAGATGGAAAGGCCTTTCGGTGGGAACCCTGAGGAGGTATGGAGATGCGGGTAGAACTTTGTCGGAGAGGTGTTTGAAACGGGTATTGACTCCTTTTAGGTAGTCTGAATAGGATCTTTTGGCTGGTACACGTGATGAGGATTCGGTAGTGTTTTGGGTTTGGAGCTCAACGGACATGGCAGATCGTTATCGTCGCAAGCGCAATGACCGTTCATGAACTGAGCGCTGTAGGCTGAGCTTAAGGGGTTATATGGCTTGGGAATACGACGTCGCTTGCACGGGGGTTTGTTCGTATTCAACAAATGAGCGAGCAGGAGGATTTGGAGGGAAATCCGGGCGTTGAGCATTCATGCGTTTTCAACTGCTGGACGAGAGCACAAATCCATAAGCCAATAGCTTCCCAACAGTCCTACCAAGATAGGTGCGAACCCGAGGTGAAGTAGGTGGGGCAGGGTAGAATGGCAAAAATTGAAAAGACAATGCGCATTCGACTCACAAGTAGTGAATAGAGGCAGCATCACACCAGGCCAATTCCACGCTGGAGCCAGCGATCGTTTGGATCTTGGAGTGCGTTTTTCTCAGGTTGGTTGACTGGCTGGCTGGCTGGTCGATCGACTCAAAGGCACGCCCTTCCAACGCCAGCTCGAAACAAACAGGAAACCAGGGTGCGCGCGGTCAGAACGCGAATTCAGGAAAGGTAGAAGGTAGACGACAGTGGAGGGTGGCCGATAAAGGAGGCGGGAATAGATGGATTAGTTGAGACGATCGGTGGCAGCAACTTCGCAATTATGGCACCCAGTGTTCTTCAGGACGATGATTGGATGGGCGCTTGGATTTAGGGCAGTGTGATGTTGAAAGAACAGGGCCCAATGGGCGAGGCCATTGATTGGGAGAAGCCGGGAAGACAGCGAGAAAACGGGCGGCAGACACAGGAGCCCTCGAGACAAGAGAGGCTGCAGGGCCGTTGAGGTGGTGGGTGTTGGCGGGAGGAAATGCGGCGGAGAGAAGAGGAACAATCGATGATGAGGTGGTGGTGTGGTGGCGGAGATCACAGCAGAAGAGGCCTGACGAAGGATCGAAATCACCGCTGCTGGTGGAGCTGGCGTAACAGGGCTTGGATTTCGTCACTGTGAGGGAGATCGCGCCGGTTATTGGCGAATACCTTACTAGTTGTATTGGCCAGCTCGACAAAATATTTTTATTGTTGGTCCGGAGAAAATTGGAAGATGTCTTGTTGACTTCTTTGAAGTAAATAAATACCATATATATACTCCGTAGTTACCCCAACTCGGTACTTCCACCTACACTGCAGAACAGGTGTATTTGGAAGTCACTCGCCCTTGTTGCGGATGCTAGTAACTATAGATAGATCTAAACATCCAAAGACCACCACCCAGCCGGCGCGGGTTGATTGCTCTCAGAGCACGTAGGGGTTTGCAAAAACCAGGCGAACAACTAACTTCCCCCCGATTGTTTCAGTTCTTTATTGTCTGTGAAGATTTAGACCCCCTTTTATTTATCTATCTATTTCTGACGCTTTGATGAAACAACCTGGGCTTATCCTCATCCCTGTTAACTACTGGAAGCTTTGTGAGATAATGAACGTGTTCCTCTTTGGCCACTCTCGCGGCAGACAGCGAATTTAATTTTGCTACTATCATTTGCATCCTCTCGATCATGTTATGTATTGCATTGCGCTCGTCCTTGACGACCTGGGGAAAAGAAAATTATACAATACATATTCCACTACCCGTATCCCGCCGGTATCCATGAAATCACCTCTCGATAAGAACGAATCACGTCATAAACCTACCGTTGCCTTGTCGCTGTCGCTGATGGATCACGTATTAGGAACTCGCCGAAGAACCATCAGCATTGGATTACATTGGATTGCCCAGTCGGACGCTCCCAAATCAAACCCAATGTTGAAGAGTTGCACCCGTGGACGCCATTCCCAAAGCAAACAAATCCTTTTTGATTTGTCCTTGTACTAGTTAATATCTAAGTTCGAGGCGTTCATATCATCCCGGAACATTTACTAAGCAAGGGGGGAAAGCAATGGAAGAGGTTATTTCCATATTTCTCTACTACATCTAAGTAGGAAAAAAATCATGAATAAACTTCTAATAATATCTTTGCTAAGGTCACAGGGTTTCTATGTCAGAGCCACTTTGTACGGTACGTACGACACCTGTTGAAAATAGAGCTTGTCATGGACTGAAGCATCGGGCATCCAATGTCAAAGAGTGCTAAAACAAAGGAGAGAGAGAGAACGAGGACGTTAGGCAAAATCTGCAGCCACCTGATGACACAGCCAATTTCAAATCTTCTATCATTCAAATAGTTAAGCGAAATCTTCGGGGTGGACAAGCCTTTTTGCAGAAAAAGGAGCGGCTCGTCATGATCGATCGTCAGGAGCTATTTTATCATTGAAAAACGCCCGGAAATGCTTCCGTCCTCCAACCCGGGAAATGCTTCCAATCTCTGCCGGGGTTAAGCTGAATTGGAGTGTGCAGATATAGCCTATCAATCGAGACCTTTTACTGCTCGTCGTGATGGCGATGGCACCGCGATCGATACACCACCGCAGCAACACCTCCACCTCAGTAACAGCGTACTTCCTGGCTAACCCAGCCAGGATGCCATCAAGTGGACCACCTTTAGCCGTCGTTGCCGGCGGGGTGGGTCATACGCAACATTTCTGATACCCCTTTTTTCTTTCAAAAGCACCGTGTCACCATGCTCTAGGTATGGATGATACTCAATCTGATTGATGGCGGGTATGATTCTGGCTGTCTTTAACACCGCTTCGAGCTCGCGCTGGCGGAAGTTTGAGACGCCGATAGATCGCACTTTGCTTGATTCTTTCGCATTTTCCGTCTCAGCCCACACGCCTTGGAGGTCCTTATCAGATTTAACAACAAATGGGCTGTGGATTGGATATCTGAAGTAAAGGAGGTAAAAGTTTCATTAGGAATGAACGCATTTCAACCAGGATTTTTAGCGACAACGATTATGACACGTACAAATCTGCATAGTCAGTTGAAGCTTTTTCAAGCTGGCATCAATGGCAAGGGGGATGTCGCTAATGTTCGTGATAACTTTGGTCATGACGAACAGTTTTCCTCGCGCAACCCCACTTTCTTTGTTAGCGGGTCCAATTTCTCTTTCGCTTCCGTATACCTCTACGCCGTCGATGTAGAAATACCCTAAACTAATTACCTCCTTTATTGAGTCAACCAGTTCCCTGTTTATATAATTTCGCCTGATTCTTTGAGCCACGCAGTTCCGGTTCCACAGCCGAGCTGTCAAAGGCAATTGAGCCAGTTCCATACCTCAATTGCCATATTTGAGGCCAAAGGTCTAGGCTCAGAAGGTTTAGAGGGCTACAAACCGCTGGGATGGAATTGCCATCATTGAGTTTGATCTCTGGTAAGACAACCATTTCAGAGAAGTAATGTTGGTTGGTCAGATTAGAAGATCGCGGAAGGGGGATGGAGCAACCACAGGGAGGGGAAAGCTGAGGCGGTATATGGATCCGGACAATCCATATTGATGTTTTAAGTGGAACACCATTCTCGAGACTTCCTTCTATGAACCCCAAAAGAGCATATACAGTGGCAAGTGGATACATCCAGTTTCCTAGACATGACTCGCCCAAGAATTCTGCAACGCAAAGCCAAGTAGGGTATGTCTTTATCAATGACTATGCTTGTAGCGATTGAATCCAATTGGTATGGCCAGTCGGAAACAGAACCCCTTTTAATACAGTCTTCTGCCATGTCGGGGAATGGGGGTACATACATATGAAACTTGTTGCTGCGAACTGGGCGGGAGAGATGGTGATATCTTAAAGGAGCCATCATTATGGATCCATGGATAATCTGATCGCCTTGACACATGGTTAGCTCGATAAAACATGGGTTGACTGGAAATGCTTGTTGACGAAAGATGGAGTTGAATATGAAACTGGACATCATGAAATATTTTTATTTGTTCAGATCGGTTGTATCGACTTTTGACTGAAGGATCAGGGGTTGGCTCGGCCTGATATAAATAGTTGACTATTTTCCATCGCAACCCAGTTATGTCATCGTTCCACCCAATGCTGCCAATAACTCTACTTCACTCATTCTCCACTCATCCTCCCCAGTGGCATCGACTCTTTTCGTTCCGTCAATCCATTTTTATTTCCCGTATTTCAAATTATTTAGATTGCTGTATGATAATTAATTGAGCATTCCTCCCCGCAAAAGTGCTCCCATCTCTTACTCTCTCGCCATATGCTGTTTCGCAACATCCACCTATCGTTTACCCCTCAGTTCCGCATTGCTCAGATGGCCGCTCATCTATCCGGCTCGCATACAAGAAATGGAAGCAGCAATTCGGTTACGGCAGGAGTGTCTCTAGATGAACTCCCCAAATCCAATAATTTCACATCAAAACTGCCAGCAGACCCCGCTTTTGAAACCCCAGAATCCTCTCACAATGCGCCCCGCGAAGCACTTGGACCACGGCTGGTTAAAGGCGCTTTGTTTACCTATGTCCGCCCTGAGCCGACAGATCAACCAGAGCTGTTAAGTGTAAGTCCGCAGGCGCTAAGGGACATCGGCCTCAAAGATGGCGAGGAGAGGACTGCGCAGTTCCGCGACCTGGTCTCGGGAAATAAAATATTTTGGGATAGGGACAATGGAGGAGTATATCCGTGGGCGCAGTGTTATGGTGGTGAGAAAGTCTAGTTTTACGCCTATCTTTCGTAAGCTTTTATCGTAATTGTATTTTGTGCTAATACTTTTGTGGAGGCTGGCAATTGTATGTATATGCCCCACTCGACACCCGGCATCACGATGTATGTTAACAGCAATTCTGCAGTGGTTCATGGGCTGGACAGCTAGGAGATGGGGTATGCCCAAGTTGCCATTTATATGCCTTGTCTATTTTTAAGCTACAATACTCATGCTCAACATATGTAGCGAGCCATCAGCCTCTTCGAATCAACGAATCCTGCTACGAAAATCCGATATGAGATTCAGATTAAAGGGGCTGGCAGAACTCCTTATTCTCGGTTTGCCGATGGAAAAGCCGTTCTTCGCTCAAGCGTCAGGGAGTATATAGTTTCAGAAGGTAGGTGGTGTTTTTTGTAACTATGAAAATATCTCTATTTTTTGCTAACACTCGGATGCTAGCTTTGAATGCTCTGGGAATCCCTACAACACGCGCCCTTTCGCTCGTGTTATTGCCCAATTCCAAAGTGCGGAGAGAGCGGCTAGAGCCCGGTGCCATTGTGACTCGTTTTGCTCAATCTTGGATTAGGATCGGAACTTTTGACCTTCCCGGATCCCGCGGTGATAGAGATCTCTCCAGGAAATTGGCGACCTATGTAGCAGAGGATGTTTTTCCTGGCTGGGAATCCCTTCCAGCCGCTCTATCT
Source organism: Histoplasma capsulatum G186AR (assembly GCF_000150115.1). Lineage (NCBI taxonomy): Eukaryota > Fungi > Ascomycota > Eurotiomycetes > Onygenales > Ajellomycetaceae > Histoplasma > Histoplasma capsulatum. Next base: position 883,572 of record NW_025544814.1, on the reverse strand, counting down.
GCGGTATCGCCTGACGTAAGAGATGCACCGTCTGTCGATAATCCTTTGCGAGGTGTGCCTAAAAACGAAATCCAGGGAGAGAAAGGCGCGGAGGAGAACCGCTTTAGCCGCCTCTATCGAGAGATAGTTCGACGTAACGCAAAGACCGTTGCCGCATGGCAGGCGTACGGTTTCATGAACGGAGTGTTAAATACTGACAATACGTCCATTATGGGTCTTTCTCTCGACTACGGCCCATTTGCGTTCATGGATAACTTTGACCCGCAGTATACCCCGAATCACGATGATCATCTCCTTCGATATTCATATAAGAACCAGCCAAGTGTGATCTGGTGGAATTTAGTGCGACTTGGAGAGTCCTTGGGTGAATTGATGGGCGCTGGCGATAAGGTAGATGACGAGACCTTCGTTTCAAAAGGCGTAACTGAGGAATTTGGCAAGGCCCTTGTGCAAAGAGCAGAGAAACTCATCGATAACGCTGGTGAAGAATACAAAGCTGTATTCCTGAATGAATACAAACGACTCATGTCGGCACGCTTGGCGTTGAAAACCCCCAAGGAATCTGATTTCCAGGAGCTATTCTCAGAGCTACTTGATACCCTCGAGGCTCTTGAACTTGACTTCAATCATTTTTTCAGACATCTTTCCAACATCTACCTCGCCGACATTGACACTAATGAAAAGAGGAAAGCTATTGCAAGCATCTTCTTTCATAAAGAGGGCGTCGGTGGAATAGGCAATACTGAAGAATCTGCCAAAGATCGTATTGCCAAATGGCTTTCTTCATGGCGGAACCGTATCATTGAAGACTGGGGTATGGAACCGGATGAAGAGAGACAGAAAGCAATGAAGGCGGTTAATCCGAAAGTCAGTATTTCCCCCCCACCCCGTGCTATTAAACCTGGATACATGGATATTATAACCTTTGTCTAGTTCTGGAAAATATGCAAGATCTTAATATTATTCTATAGTTTCTGCCACGATCCTGGATCCTCGATGAGGTGATCCAACATGTCGAGAACAAGGGCGACCGAGGGATTCTCGACCGTGTCATGCACATGGCCCTGAATCCATTCCAGGAGGAGTGGAATTTGGACAAAGACGAGGAGGAGCGATTCTGCGGAGATGTCCCGCAGTTCAAGAGAATGACTATGTGCAGTTGCAGTTCATGAATATGCTATACCAAACTAGTTGCTTGTATAACTTACGGCATATCGTTTGTTTTTTTTTTTTTTTAGTAAACAACATTCTATGCATGATGTTTGATATCCGCCTTTTCATGTAACTTACAATAATATACAGGATTAGAGCATCTCTACACGATACAGATGTACAGGAAACTCAATTCTCAATTGACCCTGTGCAATTCTGAACACCTGGGGAAATGTCTGCTTTGATGGCTCCATTTTGTCACTGACATATTCACCAGTGTCATACATGAAATATGCAAGGGCGGGGGCTCCTCGCAACATGAATCTTCTCTATACCACTTTTATTAAGTTGACAAACAAGAAGCCAAAGCTAATATCTATCTACTTACCGTGCTCGGCTCCAAGGAAAAAGAAGAGAAGCTACAGACTTTAGCAACGATTTTACTCTGCCTAGTTTTCGGGAACGAAAGAGCGTTTCACGTTATGGAAACCGACGAAGATGAAATGCTCACTTGCGCTGTTCAAGCGAGCCTGCGGCTACATAAAGAGCATCAGAAAAACCTGGAAGACGCGGTTGTGTCCCAACTGGAAAATGAGGAAAAAGCCCTTCGCGAATCTGAGGCTGAGGCCGCCGAGGCCCAGCGCGCGAGGCAAGATGAAGAGGACCAGCTCCGGTCGATTCTTGAGAGAAGTGTTGCAGATGCGGAAGAGGCTAGGATCCGAAGGAGGATAGCAGAGGAAGAACGAGCGAGATTGGATCGACTCTTTGGGTCAGGAAACAAGTTGGGTATGGACCAAACAAGCCGATTGCTCTCTCATATGAGAGCAAATGGTGGTCGCATGCTACAAGATGATAGGCCCTTGCGTGTCGAACATGACGAGGGTGAGCTCGTACAGGGCCCTCGTGAGCCAGACTCTGTTCTTCAACCTGCATGTTCGCGACGTCTATCGGGCACCCCTAGCGGGCTGAGTGGGCTGGAGCTTCGAGTAGATAGAGCTCTGATGGAGGTATGTATTCCCTGGTCCCCTCCCTTTCCGCAGTCCTAGTGTGGCAATCTCCTGCTGCTAACAGGCTACTTAGAGAGCTCTCAACAGACCACAGCTGCCAGCGGTTGCCATAGCTCGACGCAACACTTCTCCAGCAGCACGGCAAATACTATCTTCTCGCAGCACACAATCGCCAGAACCAACACAAAGATATGATCTCAACATGAGCGAGCGTCGACCTCTCACCACTGCTGCCACTATCCTTAGTAGCACTGATGGCGGCGGCAGATCGCACAGCAGAGTCAACAGAAACCCTCTCCCCTCCATAATGTCCTACTCCCTCGACGAAATCCTCTCTCGCAGCCGACGTGACGCTTTCCCAACGGGCTTCTACACACCAGCCGTTGAAGAACGTAACAACGTCGAGCTCCAAGCTGCCATAAACGAATCCGCGGGTGGGCGGTACCGTGACGAGGAGGAGGAAGCCATCCGGCGCAACCGCGACATCCCAACGTACCCAGAGGCGGTGTTTATGAAGTTCTACCCGGCACCTCGGGGCCGGAGATATGTGTTTCAAGGGCCCAGTTCTGTGACATTTGATGGGGAAGGGGGGGAGAAGGTCCAGTGGGAGATTGTTGGAGACATGGATCTGGGGGAGGCGGTTGGGATTGCTAATAAGAATGTAGATAGTAAGGACTTGTGAAGGCATCTGGCGAGGAACGGGAGAGAGAATAGGAGGGGAAGGAAAGGTAGAGTAGCAAATCAAATAATGCCCTTCGGCTATTTTTATATACCCAGGGTCCCTACCCAACCCCAAACCCGCTATTTCTGTGCCCTACCTTTAGAAGATGCGTAACTTGAGTGGGGAGTTGTATCGGGCCCGCCGTTCATAAAATAAAGCCTGATACAATATGAGGTCAATATTCATTCATCCTGTGAACACAATATGAGAATGATGACCCAACCCACCTACTTCCCCCACGCACTCCATCAAACAAGTGTACATTTTATATAGATGGGCAATGGATATATTCCTTCCCCTCACTCAAAGATTCGAAGAAGCCGATGTGTGGTGTGGGTATTGTAAGAACGAAAAAGACGAGTGGGTTGCTGCTCGCTTCTACCATCATAGCCCTAGCACAAAAAGAGAAGAAAAGGAGCCCCGAGTCATTTCTTATCCAGTGTAACCGGTCTATATTGATAGGAAAAGTGATATGTTAATTTTTTTGTATTTTTTTTCACAAAGTATATGAAGAGCCCTAAGACACAATTTTACACTTGACCCAGTTTGAAACGAGAAAGCCCCAGAAAGAAGATAAGATCCGCGGCAATATGAAATAATACAATGCCCGGGCATGTTTGATAAACCATAGAACCAAAAATGTACGGCGTGAAGAAGACGAAGCGAAAAGCCAAGACCGGGGCATGAAAATGCATCCTTTAAAAAGAAAAGGAGAGAATAAGGGGTTCAGTTTTCTGAAATGAAAAACATCCCATAAAAAAAGACAATAGAGCCATTTTTGATCCAATTTTGTTGCTTTGTTTTAGGTCTTGCGGGGAATCCATGTGTGCGCAGTGTAGTGGTGTTTGCTTCGCTTTGCGTTTCTTCCTCTCAATTTCACTCTCAATTTCAGTTTCAGATCCCATTACAAAAGGAAAGAAACACATACGAAAGAAAAAGAAAATATATATAAAGAAACGAAGATAAAAAGACCTTCCTCAGTGCCTTGAAAATGTTTTCCTCTCTTGTTTCCTTTCTCCCTTCCCTATCAATACTTGAATGCTTTGACAAACAAAATACATGTTCTGGCATGTATGGATGTGTGTGTGTAAGATGTCCTGCATGGTGGGGATGTTCTGTTGGAGTTTAAAAAAGGGACTTGTTTTCTTTGCGTGACAGTAGCATAAAAAATGGAAGAAAATAGACATAATCTCGTGATTTAAAATATGAGGAAAAACAAGAATGCAAAAGAAAGAAACAAGACAAAAAAAGAAGAAATTGCTCATTTCTGAGTCATGACCAAGTTATCCTTCCAAACAATGGGCCATGGGGGACAAAAAAGAAAGCCCGCGCGCTTGGATGGATGGAAGTAAAAGAAGACGAAAGAAAAGGAAATCCAATTTCTCCTCGATTTCTCTTCCTCACGACCCCAATAAACGCCCTTCTCTCGCTTAGTTGGGGCAAGTTGCTTGGACATGGCCGGGTTGTTTGCATTTGTAACAAACTCGCTCACCCTTAGCTTCGGTGGGACAGTCTCGGGAGACGTGGCCAACTTCACCGCCTTGAAGGACAGAGAAAAAAAGTAAAACCCGGATTAGATATGAAATTTGTCTAGGGAGATGGAGAGGGGAAAGGAAGGGGAAAGGGAAATTAAAGGAGGGTAACAATAAAACATACAATTGTAGCACTTTTGACCCTGAGTGCAGTCGCGAGCCATATGCCCGTAACCACCACACGAGTAGCAAGTCTGCTGGCGACCACCGCCATAGCCACCGCTGTAACCACCACCAGTAGCACCACCGTAACCACCGGATCCGTAACCTCCGCTTTGGGAGCAGTTACGGGCGATATGTCCGACTTGGCCACATTTGTAGCATTCCTGGCCGCCAGCAGCTCCTCCGCCACCGGAATAGCCACCGCTGTTACCATAGCTGTCTCCGGAGCCGGCAGATGTGCAGTCACGGGAGATATGTCCGGCCTGGCCGCATCGATAGCAAGTCTTTTCCTTGGGGGCAGCAGTACATTCACGACCTAAAATTGGGAGAGTGAATTAGATGGATTGCGCAGAATTCACTGCTGGAGTAATGGTGTTTTAAGCAAATACTTACTGACGTGTCCCTGTCCTGCAAGCGGAAAACATAACCGCATTAGAATCTCCTCCCACCCATCGAGTATGAGTATAGGGACTTACCACCACAGTTGTAGCTAAAAGAAAATCGACTTAGACATGGAACAGCAGTAGCCGGTGAGGTGAGTGTGCTGAACGACTTACCAGGTAGGAGTTCCCTTCTTGGGGCAATCACGAGCCTAATGAGGGGAGAAAAAAACAAAAATCAATGCCATCCACAAATCCACAGGGCGCAAAACATATTAACCTGATGAGCGGCATCGCCACCTACAGCGGAAACAATGTTAGCGGGATTTGCGTTCTGGAAAAAAAGTATACTTGAGTTACGAATTGGAAACCAATTTCAAAGTGCAAAAGGGACCGGAAACATAAAAATTCTCGTGCATTGCGCCTGGGAAGACATCATATGTCGTCTTGATGTTATTTCGATACTGGTCAGGCTCCCAAAGAAGACAAGATGGGCAAGTTGAAAGAGGGATTAAAAGTTCCAGGCCAGTGAGTGGGACAGGGCGAAGGAATCAGTTCTGACCATCAACCCACACAACCGATACAACCACACACAGAATTTCAAACACCACCCGAAAAAAGTTGTATTCGCAATTGTAACAAGACGGACTTACAATTGAAGCATCCACGGCCACCTGACTGGTAATCCATCTTTGGTGAGTTGGAAAAGAGTTGAAAAGTGTTCTCGTTTATATAAGGATCGAAGGGGGGAAGATAAATGGTGGTAGTCGAAAGGGCTGGAAACTAATGGGATTATTGCAAATCGATCTGAGTTGATGAAGGTCGAGGAGGTTCAGAGAGGAGGATTTTCTTTATTAGTTGGTTATTATTCCTGAAAGGGAATAAAGGGAAAAAAAGTTTTGTTTGTCAGTGACCAGGTCAGTGGAAGGCAAAAAAAAAAAAAAAAAAAAAAAAAATCTTGAAAAAAGTTCTTGAAAAAACAAAAAAAAATTGCCCCCCGCCCACAAAAAAAGACATTTTTCTCAACGTCTCAAAAATGCCGAATAGTGCGATGCGGGGAAAGCTTGAAAGCGGCGGCGGCTCGAAGCGAGGGGCGCAAAAAAAGAAAAACACGCCCACTTCGAACAGCGCAGGTGAAAAGGGGAGCAGGCCATACGTACTGTAACAATTGGGAGTCCAGAAGAGGAGGGATATGTTGGTGAGGTCAATGAGAGCAAAGAGACAAAGGAGGAGGAGGAGGAGGAGACAAAAAAAGATGGGGATGAATGGGGGAATTGTGAAGTTCATTGACAAGTGATGAACGATGGTCTGCGGCTGGCAGTCGGTCACTGGACTGGGATTGTTAGTCATTATTTTATTTTGAAGAGACATCAAAGGAGAGATACCTTTATCCTCCTAGTCTTTCTGTCCTGCACTCTCTCTATCTCTGTTGGTATTCCTCAGAAACGATATAACAGGGCTCTCATTCAGAGTTTTCCATTTTGATCGACCTGCTGTTTCGGCTTTTCCTTCTTGTCATGGTGCAGATAGCTGCTAGTGTATTGAGCGCCATCTTTGTGCAGTAGAATGAAAAGGTGCTGTACTTGTACAGTACATGTACGTCAGATAGCCATTTGTCTCTATCAATCCCGCCGCCACCCTCACCTCCGTATCCTACTGGCCTAATCATTTTCGTAGAGAAAAATAGAAGTGATAACTGATGCGATATGCGGGAAATAGGAATCCCGAGCAGCACAATTCGCAAAAGGCATTGCAGATCGGATCAAAGGGCAGCAGGAGTAGGAGGAAGGGGGGGAAGAAGAGAGGAGAAGAGCAGAAGAAGAAGCTGATGATGAAGAAGCATTTAAGGGGGAATCGGGTGCTGTTTCATCTCTCCCAAGGTCCTCCCCTCCCAGCCTGCGCTCGGACTCCGAGGCCCCTGGCTCGATATTATCCTGTCAGTACATGCGGTATACGCATACATACTGCTACGGAGTGTGTCACATTCCCCTCCTCCAATCTGCATGAAGCCCATTTCATTAGTTACCTAGAACTTGTACATTTGGATTAGGTAAGACCGCACGAGCAACACCATGACAGACGTGACAGATGTAGTTATATCAACTATTCATATAAACTTTAACCGATTCGACTAATATCACGTAAAGTCGTAACAACCCAACAACTGTGTCCCCAACCCCCTCTCTCGAAGCACCACAACCCGTTCGTCATCAAATCCCACCCATCCTCTTGCTCGGGCCGCCAACGTCAGCTCTCTCGACAAATCCTTCAGCGCAAGTCCCAGTCCATCCCCGCGTTTTTCAATGGCTTCGAGAACTAGTTCTAAAGGTTGTTGGAGCCACCGCCTTCTCCACCACCCCGTGCCCGTCCCGTGGTTTTCACTTTCATTACCATTTTCATTTTCAGCGCGGAGCTGAACACTGTCATCCCTGTGCAACATCCGTGCCGAGGAAAATGAAGACGACGACGACAATGACGACGAGGATAGTGATATCATATCCTCCAAGTCCCAAATACGAATCTCTCCGCCGTGAGAGCTGACAGAGACAGCCTTCCCGCGCTCACTCACCTGCACGCCAGATACGGAGGACGTATGGCCCCAGAGACGACGACCTGTTTTGATCGTGAGAGCATTGGCGGTGGAGACGACTAGGTACATTGTCAACGTGTTGTCGGCGTGAGAGGTGAGGAGATATGGATGGCTGTACGAGATGGAGGTGGGAGGACGTGTGTAGGAGAGAGACGGGCTATGGGGCACCGAGGAAGGTGTGGTGGTAATGGATCGAGCTTTCCTGTTATTTCTATGGATGGGGCTTGCGACGCTCATCATTTTGTTGTGATGAGTTTTGCCGGCGGTATTTAGTATCTTGGTCGAGGGGTTAAAGAGGTTAGCGCAGAATTGGATGTCGACAGTCGTTGCAAGTCGGGACCCTAGATTCTCGCCATCATGGTTTAGCCGGAGTTCCTGTATCCCAACTGACCATCCGCAACCTATGCGGGAGAAGCTGTAGGCTATGGATGCGACGATTTCGGTCGCTAAGGACCGGATGGATAGAGAAAGTGGAGCGAATATGTTGCTGGCTTTAAGGGAGGCGATTAGTTTCGGCAACTCCGTGGTGTGCTCTCGTTCTTCCCCCATCCTTCCCGAAGAACAAATCCGGTAGAGAGATAGCGTTTGGTTCTGGGATAACGTAAGGAGATAGGAGGATGAGGATGCAAGAGCAGTAATGGCCCCGTTAGGCGATGTGGGATGTGAGAATCGGAAACAAAAACGTGCACTGTCACAGTTGAAATAATATACGTTGTAGCTCCCATCCTCGAACCCGACGGTGACATCGAAATCGCCTTCCGTGTCACCTCCTGGCGTCACGGTAATCGATGTGGGTGTGATACGGGGGCCGTCCCATTCTTTTACAGTAGAAAATGACAATTTAGCCAGGCACAATTTCGTGTCCCCAGTAGTAGTCCACGCGCGAAGCCCATTTCCCGCATCAGCCGTGAACACGATCCCTTTGCATAACTTCACTAATACCGGTGGGACCGATGGTGGTGCGACTTCGACTTCAGTGACCCGGCACGATCCCTTGGACCAGTTATACCGCAGACGATACTGTTTCTTCCAATCGATATTTTCTAAATTTCTAGCTGAATGCTCAAGACTAATCCATCTCGACGGCCTTGGGATGTAACCGGCAGGCTTGGAAGTGACGTTGGAAGCAAGGCCGGAGTCCTTGAGATGACGAATACGACGGGTCCGAGGCCACACCCAACGCGAGTAGTATTTCTGCTTCCATAGTTCCGAATCACCCGCGAGTCCATAAAATCGATGCGACAATCTGGGAAATTTGGCATAGTGAATGTGAGATATGCTTGGTCATATAGGTATAAGAACACCCACAAACCACGAACATCGCACAAGAAGGGAAAAACAATAAAGAAATGATATACCTCTGGCAAAAACCCAGCGACTGCGTAGGTAGAAAACTCAGGATATGAAGTATGAGTTCATCGCTCAGTCTTGAAAGGAGATCTTTCTTGCTGGAATCATCAGTACGCATTCGCTTCTCTGGGGCCGCATTTTCTGTTTGCAAGTCGTCAAGGCGACGTTTTGTCATCTCGCGGGACGAAATATACTAAGAAAATCGCTATCCCATTCAAATATAAGTTCCCAACCTAAAATGATTCACCGCTGGAAGGTTGTGTTTGTGTTCATGTTGAGCAGAAAGTTGGCACATCGCCAAGCCCTTATCATCATGTGATTTCGCTATCAGTCCAACCCGACGCGTTTCGAGCGCGATGTCCAGAACCGGTGCTTTCAGGGCCAATTCTCGTCTTGCAGTATTCTTAATATATCCTTTCGGGTCACCTTGACAACTATGAGCGACGGCTGTTTCCTTAATTATTACTACTGTCACGAAAGTCCTAATCTAATGGAGGAGACCGATTTCAGCAACCTTGCAGAGCAGGTTGGTGGACTAGTCAACCAATGTCGACAGTGGAAACAAAGGAATGCAGAGCTAGAAGTAAAGCTCGAGGAGCAGTCTAGGCGGATTCAAATTTTGGAAATGGAGAATTTAGACTTACAACGACACATCGAAACTGTCGAACCGAGTGACACGGCTGATGATCACAAGGAAAGGCTACTCGAAAACCGACAGCGATATGCTCCAAATTCGGTTATCCATGATTTCATGGGTAAAGAGGAGAAACCAGAGACTATTTCTTATGAGAATTATTCGAATCTAGCAAAGTGTTATGAACAACTTTTCCAAGAGAATGCTAGTTTGATTGAATCCTTTTTCACAGTGAAGAAGAAGCTGAAGAGCTGCAAAGGCAAGGCCACATCGTGGAAAAGCTGTTTCGAACGTGATGCATTTGAGGTTTATGTCCATGGAAAGAAAGTCCTTTTCCGGAGAGATGATACTATTGCAGCTTATTGTCCACTGAAACAACATCGTCCGGGGCAGAGGGAGTCGGCCTCAACGTCCGATAAACTTACAATCGGACCTCCGGATCAAATATGCCAACCCCATTTGCAGGAACAAGGCCTTATAGAGAGGAGTGCGGCTATTACAACATTAGACAGAGACCAAGAACCCCAATCACCTGTCCTTCCTAGTTCGAAAACTCGAGCTAGAATGGCTCCAGGAGAATCGCCGCAGCAACCTTCCTCGGAGCTGGGCTCCTCGGATATAATGTCAACCCAAACCCAGGATCCCCGGTATGCTATCGAACCGTATATATTTCCAAGTTCACCCACCGTCGAAAACCCAATTTTCGTCTTATCGAGGCCAGTTAGAGGGAGGAAGAAGGAAAATCAACAACCAGTGGTAAATAATGCCAAAAACCACCGCGAGACGGGTAGTTTTACCACGCCTATTACCGTAAAGAGTGAGCCTACGTCAACTAGCCCTTTCGAGAGTACCCATAGCACAAACAATGACAATGATATTGAGGGCGATGGCGACGATGACTGCTTGGGCCTGAACACCAGCCAAAAAGACAACCATGGAATTATACAAGGGGAGCATGCTGTTGATCATCAACTTGTTCAACTGCCGGGCAACCACTTCCTTGTTTTTGATGAGAGTGAAGAGTCTGGAATAGGGTTACCAAGTCTAGGTGGGCGGCAATTAGCTGGAACCAAACACCGCTTGGCCCTTCAGCCAGTGAATACCAATGTTTCTTCTGTTCAAAATGCAGATGGGCATACTCCGAATCAAGGGACCAAACGAAGACGGTATGACTCTAAGGGAGTCTCCAAGGTTCATGTAGTGGCGGAAGATGAGGAAGAAGGCAGTTATTTGAAGTTGAAAAAATCTCACCCTGCCGGCAAGCGGCACACGAGCTCGAAGACTGAGAAATATGAATCTCCTGCTGCTGGACGCTTGGAAGATCTTCTAGAAACTGTGCCGCGGCAACGACCAATACTGAACTCCCCGTTTCGAAACTCTGTAGGTTCGGATAACGTACCTCCCGGAACCCCAAGTAAAATAGGGCAAAGTTCTATAACACCCCAAGAACCTCGGTCCCGGATCATCGCGGAGTGTATCCCATCACCGCGACAACCCCTCCCCCCAATTTCGAGAAATTTACGCAGTTCTTCAGATCACCAACAACCTCGAACCGACGATGAGGTGCTACCAGAGGATGAGCCATTTCGAGCAAGGCCTCTCCATCGACTCGGGTTTGAACATTTCAAACTCAACCCAGAAAGAAATCAGGGACTCGATTATGCATTCGACGAGGTAGTTCGCAGAAAGGACCTGAGGCGTTGTCTTCCAGCCTGTATCCGTCCAGAATGCTGCGGAAAAGGCTTCCGCACCCTGGCGAAGCTCAAGGGATTTGCAACAGCTGGTAATAACGATGCGTCATTGGAGTACTTAGACCAGGAGGACCGAGAGGTGCTGGATGAATACCTGGGCGACAATAGAGTCGTCTTAGAGACAACGACGGAGAAGGAGCTGCGGGAGTTACTGCTAGATGCACGAACGAGATATCTTGCCAATAAGTTTGGCAAACACCGACACGCCCATGAGCGAGCGCGTTCGCCGCCTGGGTTCTGGCGCACGGATATGCCTAGCACTCAAGAGCTAGATCGTGATCGGGAGGATGCGAAAAAGGCTGAGCAAGAGAAATTGGCTGAAAGGCATAAGGAAGCGATGAGGCCAGGGGGGATATGGAGATTTGCTGATGAATAGGTAAACCGCAAAATGTAGTTATCTATCAATATATTCCTCTCTTATATTTACTGTCTGGTGGTTTTCATTGCAATTTCTGCAACGCCGGATATCGCCCGCAAGAACTTAGTTATTTAAAAATAGATCTTAGATATATCTCCTCTATTATACGGCGATGATGTTGTTCCTCATTTACATAAGCTACTTCTAGAATTTTTTATCTTTGGGATTTTCGTTCAGTCAAAGTCAAAAGATAGCGTCTCTGACGTTCCCCGAATGCCTCGGCATCTATTGGCAGCGCGTCACGTGGAATCGCGAACCAGCTCGGGCTCCAACCGCAAAACCGGCCGCAAACCACGAGGATAGGACGAGGTCTGCTTCAACGCTTTATTATCGTATTGCGATGGAGCCTTTAAAGAAGGATCGCGGTCGGCTACCACCGGATTCATCTCACCCGAGGAAGCTGAGAATGATGTATGAAGACTTTGTAACCAGGAATTCCAGCTCTATCAGCCAAATCGAATCCACCCTCAGATCGTTGACATATATAATTCCAGGTAGGGTTCCATCATATCCTCTATTGACATGGCAGATACATCTATGTTCTAGACGAACGTTGGCTAATCCGTCATTTTCTCTATTAGGACGTTTTCGAGAATCTGAGCTTGCTTCAGAGTCCCGTAAGTCAGAAAGCTACACGCAATGTTTTTCGACCAGATTCACCATCGTTAAGGGTATCTAGTAACTAAATATACGCAGTTCATTCCGGCGTCCAACTTCTATCTTTATATCATGATTCCCTCGTTTCACGCGTTGTTTCCCAACTTCCTGCCACCATTACGCGTCCTAGCCCTACACCTCATGCACGATATACCAAATACTGGTCATTGCGCTCCTCACTTTACCAGCGGGTAGCTTTAACTCTACAGATGATCCAATATACGGAATTACTTTGGGAAATGATAGCGCGCCGTCGCGGGGAGAAAATCCGTTGGCGCGTTGTCGTGTTTATCGAAGGCGTGAAGGCATTATGCCGATTGGTGTTACTCCGCATAACGAATTCTAGACCGTTGGTTTCCCCACCTTTACCGGAGAGAGATATAGACCCAAGAAGCCCGGAAGAGGAGGAACTCGTCAACTCATGCGATGGCGGGTCGTCCCATCCTAGCGAAGGAGGGTCATCTTCGGATTTCAGTTGGCCGATGCCAAGGACAGGCCTATCACTACCGATTTTACCAGATGTTAGTGACCTTTCAAACTATCTGATATCCAGAGTCCTTACTGCCGATGATATAAAACCTCCGAAAACTCTCCTTCATCGAGTCTCCGGGCAGGGACAACTTGCCGAGGTGTTATATATCCTTCGCCCTCTTATCTACGCACTGGCGCTACAGAAATGGCGAGACAAAAAGAAGAGCTGGACGCCTTGGCTTATTGGATTTGGCATGGAGTATGGATGCAGGCAGCTCGCAAAGAAAGATTTCCGACAAAGGGTTGCGGGTGGTTTACGGGCCTTAACAGCACTGGAGAGGGAGGAGCTTCAGAAACGGGGTTGGGCAATGAGTTGGTGGGTGATGAGGGGCGCGTTTTATGAAAATATTACGAAGTATGTTTTGGTCTTTTCATTCCCTCCGAGCCGCAACACTTGAAATTGTTTAACATATAGGGATGCTAACTATACTGTTTGCGCAGGGTTTGGCTGCAGGGTTTCGTCAAGAGGCTAGAAAACAAACCATTGGTTGGACTGATTGGGAGTATTGTGGAAGACTACCAATATCTCTGGGATACTTACTACTTCTCGACCACGACTCTCTGATCAGAGGAAACTTGCCTTTGTGATTTAAGCGTTTGGGTTTTTAGCTTTCTTATTTATAGTAACCCCCCCCCCCTCCCCCCCCTTTTTTTTCTTAAAAAAAAAAAATTTAGCTAATTAATGGTTGGGTTAAGTGTGTATTATATGGAACTATTCCAATGTGCTGGATGCATGGGTATGACATTATTCACAATGGAGGGGTACATTCTAGGGGCTTTTCTGTCATGTCAGTGTCATTACATCATCATTTGAAGCAACCGTAGAGTCTGTTTAGGCGATATCTTATTTTTCCTTTTGGTGTTTCAAAATATTTCCTGAGGCTTCTGGCCGTACCAATCTCGTAATTCGTCATTTTCCTCATTATTGGTACCAGTTACCGAAAACGAGAAGAAATCAGTTAACCGTTGCGTCTCGTCATCTTCCTCAACAGGCCAGTCCACTTTGATACTTGTTTTCGATTCCAGTAGTTCCCTCGCAGTCCCCCAGCTAAACCGACATTCGTGCCCCCATCCGAATAGTTTGTCCATATCATTTTTGAGCCACCCAACACATTTAGAGTCGGAAGGATAGCCGCTACCCCAGCCTTCACCGCTACTCTCTGGCTCCATAGCATTGCAATGCTCCATCATAGACCTATAACATATCTCCAACGCCACGTCTCTCGTAACTTTTGCACAGACGCTTGCTGCACTGACAGAGGGATAAAGCGAATCTGCCTTTTTGGCCACCGTAATCTTCAGAGAAGGGAATATCTGTTCCAGTTTCCTCTGGTATGCTTCTGGATTCCCGATAGTATCGATATAAACCTCTTTCACATTAATTCCCCTCTCCTGGACAATGCAGCGGATGAGCTCTGTTGTCGCATCCATGGCTTGTGCGTTCAGATTATAATTTCTTGTGCCCGGTCGAAGCATTCCCGCAGCTATGTCTCGAGCAGACATCACCTTCACCCCCCAGCCGCATGATGAGCTTAGAGAATTGTCAGGCGTAGAGAGCTGGCGCATAAGGCTTGATCGGACTGCAGGAGTTAGGACTTTGCTATCATCGAAGTGATACTCTTCCGCTAGGAGGGAGTGGTGGAGTGGTAGGGGAAGGTAGAATGCGCTGTAAACCATTGGACCCAGAACGGGGCCCCTCCCAGCTTCGTCAACACCAAGGACGCATGGGGTTGGTTCATTTGAGCCATTTGAGGATGTTAAGGATGTGGATGGGGTTATGGCCGGTGGACATGGGGAGTAATGTGCATAGGAATCTCCAGCTATAAGGGTAGAGGCGTGAATTGACGAGGGTACAAAGGGTATGCTGCCGCCGGATTCATGCCCATCCATTGAGGAAGATTAGAAGTGGGGCGAACGTTATTGATTGATTCTATTAGTGTATAGTTGCAATTAAGGATTCGTGTTCCTCAATATTTGCTTTCATTATTTTTTGATAGCAATGCTATCCATTATATTTGACTCTTTCGTGATGATGTTGCTTATTGTGGCGGACGTAAAGCTTGCGAAAACAGAATTTTCTGCCACCCCCTGAAAAGTAGTAGCAAAACACCGCAAAAATAACCAAAATATCCATGTATCTCTAGAATCATTCAAATATCATCCAATTCATTCAAATATGCACCTTTATCATTAAATACACACCTTTATCATCAAATCTGCCAATATGCCCCCCCAGCTCAGTGAATTTACCACCAATGAGATCATACACCTTCTAAACAATGGTTATATACCTGCTCAGATTGTGCAGACCATTGAGTGCCATCTGACCACTGTATATCAAATCCAACAAAATATTCACTGCTTTGAAACTGCTAGAAGTCCTCATTCAATATAAGGTGTAAAGCCAAAGATCACACCAGATATCTTGTCAGATTTGAAGGATTTTTTTGAGACATATCCAACTGCATATTGCAATGAGGCTGTCTGCTTTGTGAAGAATGAATTTGATGTTGATATCCACTCTCAATTGATATCTAGATTGTTGAAGAAACTGAATTTGACATGGAAAAAGATGATTAATTATTGCAATTGTCACTTATAGAACCTGCTAATCTGTCAGTTCTATTTGATATAGATTGAACCTATGGCCACTCAACACAACAAAAAACTTCAAGCTGAATGATGTATTCAAGTTACTCAGTATCAATCTGATCAACTTATATTTTTAGATGAGAGTGCTGTGAATGAATGTACTGCAGATTGATGATATGAATGATCAAGCAGAGAATTCTCTTGTCACATTAGAAGGCTCTGTAAATGATCTCACAGATGGTCAATCTTACCTGCAATAAGTGTCAATGAATATCTTGATTATGATATATATCAGGGGTTCTATAATACAGAGAGATTCAATGAGTTTGTACATGTCCAGATACTACCCAAATGTCAACAAGGTTATCACTATCTAGTAATGAATAATTGCTCTTCTCATCATTCACAAGCACTGCAAGATCTCTGCAGAGAAGCTGGTATTGAACTTTTATTCTTATCCTCATATTCTTCTGATTATAATCCTATAGAGGAGTCATTTCTGTGACGGGCGTGCCACCGATTAAGCAGATGTTACCGATGTTGCAGATTAAACCGTTCGTACCGCCTGCGCAGTTCGTACGATCCGTTCCAACGGCAATATCAACGGACTTGACACTATCCTGGTAACAGTTTACGAATCGATTAAGGAAAGAAAGAGAAAGAAGATCAGAAGAAGGGGTCGTACGAGGGGGTTCTTATAGAAGGAGGATCGGGACGGAAGAATATCGGGGGTCGCGCTGCAGTGGAGCGCGGAGCGGAAGAATGTTAGGGGTTACGCGGAGGAATCGTTAGAGACTACGCGAGCGCGGAGCGGGATCGCGAGGAGAGGGGCGTTTCGTAGGTACGCGAGAGCACGTGAGAGGGCGAACGGGCGATAGGGGGTTGGTTGCGTAAGTTAACTACTAACGGGTGCTAACCCGTCACATTATCCCCCCCTACCGGGGCGAGCGAGGATTCGTAGGCGTCGAGTGCGACGGTGTCGTCCATGGCGGACGCGGGTTCCCAGGTTGGACGATCGTATCCTACCCATTTGACAAGGTATTCGCGGCGGCGGCGATTGGTTCTATCGCCGAGGATTGCTTCAATTTCCCATTCGAGTTCATTGTCTTCTCCTACGATGGCAGGTGGTTGCCAGTCGGAGGTCTTTTGCGAAGGGAACGGGTCCTCGGCCGCGGGTCGGAGCAGGTTCGTATGAAAGACATCGTGGATGCCAGGCGGGGTGTCCAGTCGATAGTCGTGGGTGCCTAGCACTTCTACTACCGTGTATTTGGCGTGACGGTAGTCCAGCGTACGCGAGGGGCGGTCCGTTCTTATGTTCTTGAGATCTAACCAGACCTTGTCTCCTATGCTGTAACGGGTCGCAGGACTCCTTCTGGTGTTCGCTTGGTCCTCATAGTCTTGTTGAGCACTGGCCATCGAAGCTTCGGCCCACTCGCGGGCTTTCTTGAGCTTGCTGACTATGTTCTCTGCCGCCTGTACGGGACTGCGGGCGTACGTGGTTTCTCGGGGGGTCTCAGGGAAGTCCAGAATCTCTAAATCATAACCGTGTAGAAGGAAGAACGGGCTTACACCTGTCGTAGCAGAATCTCGGCCGTTTATGGCAATCTCAGCATGCGGCAGCAGGTCGCTCCAGTCATCTTGCGCGTAGTTGCAGAACTTTCGGAGGATGTTCTTAACTGTCTGTATCATCCTCTCAGTGGCTCCATCGGTCTCTGGGTGGTACGCTGTCGACAACTTTCGCTCGATTCTCAGTAGCTGGCATACGCGGGTCCAAAGTGCGCTCACGAACTGACTGCCTCTATCTGATACAATGGACGAAGGTAGGCCGTGCATGCGATAGAATGGGCTCCTGACGAAGGCGTCCGCAACGACTTCAGCATCCATCTTGTCACAGGGCTGCAGTATCACGCCCTTGCTGAGGCGATCGACAATGACTAGGACATTCGTAGAACCACCGCTCTCAGGTAAGGAAACTGCGAAGTCGATAGCTATATCGCGCCAAGTTCGTTCGGGGACAGGCAGGGGTTTTAGCATTCCTTTTCGGCGCTCACGCCATGCTGTTACTGAGCCGCAGCGGTCGCAATTGCGTACAAACCGGCGTACATCCTTCGACATATCCGGCCAGTAGAATCCTCGGGCGATGATGCTGTACATGATCTCACGCCCTGGGTGCCCAGTCATCGGCGAGTCGTGGATATCCTGCATGATCCGTGTTCGTAAGGGTTCTGAATTAGGGACCCATCGCCTATCTCGAAAGCGTAGGCAGTTGTCATCGTCAATCGAGCATGCTGAGATGTCCGTTCTTGGGTATACGCCTGCGGGGAATCGAGGTGCTTTGCTTCGTACGGCTTCCGCGGCCTGTTGCCAGGATTCGTCCGCCTCTGCTGCTTGCTTCCATTGTTCTTCGAGCGAAGGTTCCTGAGCTCGGGACAGGTTAACGCGTACGCGGGAGCTATCTGATTGCCTGGGACTTTCTATAATCGCGGGGTCGATTAACCGATGTTCTCGGTGCTTCCACCTGTCATCTAGGTCGTCAGAGGGCATATCTTGTTCTCTGCGGGATAGGGCATCCGCAAGGGCGTTTTCTGCCCCTGGTCGGTAACGGATCGCGAACGAGAAACGGCTGAGGAACAGTGACCAGCGCATATGCCTCTCTGTGAGCTTGCGAGTGGTTGTAAAGTATTCTAAGTTCTTATGATCGGTGACGATCTCGAACTTCTCAACGCTCATGAGCTCGGATTCCCATTCTTCGAGGCATCGTATGATTGCCAGGAGCTCCTTGTCGTAAATCTCGTAGTTACATTCGGCGGGCGACATCTTCTTTGAGGTGAAGGCACAGGGTCGTAGAACACCTTCATTGTCATATTGCATCAGTGCTCCACCTACTACATAACCTGAAGCATCTGTCTCGAGAATCGTATGCTTATCTGGGTCGAACGACTGCAGCATCGGGGCGGTCGTGAACATATGCTTCAATTTCTTGAAAGCAGCGTCCGCTTCAGTGGTCCATTGGAATACAGCGTCCTTCCGTGTCAGGTCCGTTAGTGGTCGTACGATATCCGAGAAGTCCCTGATGAATCTTCGATAGAAGTTGGCGAATCCTAGGAAACTCCTAGTCCCTTTTACCGAGATAGGTGCCTCCCAGTTGAGGATTGCTTTCACCTTTTTAGGGTCCATTCGTACGCCTTTTTCAGCTTCAATGATGAATCCTAGATAGGTCGTAGACTTGGTCTCGAAGTCGCACTTGTCAATGTCCACTTGTAGTCCTGCTTCTCGTAAACGGTCAAGTACCTGTCGTACGTGCTTGCGGTGTTCAGCGAGCGATCCATCGGTGAAGATCAGGATGTCGTCCATGTACGCTGACGCGATCTCATCGAGCAGGTCTCGTAGGGCCCAGTTGATATATTTCTGAAACGTGCTGGGGGCGTTCGCTAGTCCAAAGGGGGTCACTGTCCATTCGTATAGTCCGTAGCGCGTACGAAAGGCGGTTAGCCATTCGTCACCTTCATTAATCCTTATCTTGTAGAAGGCCGCGGAGATGTCAAGCTTCGTAAACCATTTTGCTTTTCCTATCCGCTCGAGTGTCTCATTGATGAGCGGGAGAGGATATCGGTCCTTTCGCGTAATCTTGTTAAGTCCTCGGTAGTCGACACAGAATCGTAAGCCTCCTCCTGGTTTCTTCGCGAATAGTACGGGGGCTGCAGCGGGTGAATTGCTAACGCGGATGAAGCCCTTGTCCAGTAATCCATTGAGTGTTTTTCGTAAGACGAGGAGCTCATCGCGCGACATGCTGTAGAGAGGACCCCAGGGTGGTTGCGGGTCCCTGCCATCTTCCTTGATGAGCTCAATCGTATGATCTATGCCGCGTCCTCGGTGGGGGGGGAGCTCTTCGGCCGCCTTTTCATCGAACACGTCTGCGAAGTCCTTATACGATTCGGGGAGTTCCTTGCGGGGCTTCTTGGGGTCCTTAGGTTCTAGCTTTTCTAACGCTTTCTTGATATCCGCCATACTAGCAGCGAACACTTGGACGTTCTTCTTCTCGCGCGCTTGGCGGGTTAATAGCTTGAACGCTTCTGCCGATATCTGAGTGAGATCAGCAGTCCTATCGACATCCTTCTCATAGACGCGGTCGCTTCCTGGGAAAATAAGACAACGGTTGCGTGCGTCTAACAAGGTTCCAAATTCCGTAAGCCATGACAGGCCGAGCATTAAGTCGTACTCAAGGTCCTGCACTTCGTATGCGTAAACGTTCTTTTTCTCGTGCCCTCCTACATCGACATTAAATCTTACCATGTTGTAGGAGGCGGATCCTCTGGGGCCGTCGAATCCACTGAGCTTACGCGGTTCAGGGAAAGGGATACGCTGGAGCTTATGCTTTTCTACTAGCTGGGTATTTATAAGAGCGTAGTGAAGGAAACCACTGTCTACCATTGCGCGTACGTTGACTAGGCTATTTACAATGGCAGGGACCATGATTGCGTCCGCTTGCATCTTCTGCTCAAACCTCCAGCTAGCTTCTTGCTCCTTGAGCTCTCGTCCGCGTTTTAGGGCGAGAGCTCTTCTTTTCCCTGTCCTTGTTCATTCGTGGGCGTAGTTGTGTTCACTCGCGGCGTAGAGGCAGGAACTACTGCATTGGTGCACTGGCTTGCGAAGTGCCCTGGCTTGTTGCAACGAATGCAGACGCCTCGGGCGATTCGATCAGTAACTTCTCGTCCAGAGAGGCCAGGTATCTTTGGTCGTCCTGTGCTCACATGAGGGGTCCAATCCATGGCGTCCGCAGGGGCAGCTGGTGCAGTTGGCGCGTTAGTAGGCGTGTAGTTCTGCCTATAATTGTTACGTCTTCCTTGGACAGCATGGAAGCGTGCGAGGTTGTTGTCGAGTTGGCGTAAGTGGGTGCAGTAGTCATGGTAACGCGTGGGCATGAGGTGCGAGGTGCAGAGCTTGAGCAGTTCAAAGCTAATATGCTGGCTCAGGAGGTTGATCTTGACAGCATCGTCCCAGTCCTGACCTCCTGCTTCGCGTATCTTGCTGTCGAAGTCGGGTAGATAGTTCGCCAGTGGTGTGTTCCTCTGGCGGTTCCTGTTCAACCATTGCATCGCGCGCGCTTGGAGTGTAGGGTCCAAGAACAGGACATCTAGTTGGCGGAAGACTTCTTCAGGGGTGCACATCTCGTGCGCGCACGACTCGATCCAAGGTTGGAACTTGGCTAGAGCATCTCCTTCTAGCCGACTATGAACATAGCGAGCTTGCGAGAGCAGAGAGCCTATCACAGGCCCATCTTCTTCAAGCTTGGCTTTCGCCTTCCATTTCCAGGCTAAGTAGGTCGAGAGTTCTCCCGCGAATTTGTCGAGGAGAGGGAGGCGTTCTCTTCTTTCGTACATAAGGGGTGTTGGTGCTTGCGTGGTTCTTGGTGTATTCGTATTCAGGTTATTCAGTTGTCGCTGGAGCTCCGCCATCTGCAGGGATTGCTGCTGGAGGAAGCTACGGAGTTCAGCGTTGTCTTCTGCGAGGTTTCGGTTTTCGCCCGCGGAAGGGTGTTCGTAGGGGTGTTCGTAATTCATCTCGTTTTCGTACGAGGCCATGGTTCTTGGTCCTGGTAACTTGGAGACCAGGAGGTTCAGTTCTTATTCTTTTTGGAGGAAATACTTCGTAGGCACTCTGGCCTCTTCACAGACACGCGGTTGTGGACTTCTAAGCACTCGGGCTTCTTCGCAGCACTATCACAGTGGTGCGGCTTCGTAGGACTTGGGTAACTTATTCTTAAACTTTAACTTGGGCACCTAGGTGCGATCGTAAACACGGGGCACTCGGGCCGACACAGATGAATCGATTCGTAATGTGACGGGCGTGCCACCGATTAAGCAGATGTTACCGATGTTGCAGATTAAACCGTTCGTACCGCCTGCGCAGTTCGTACGATCCGTTCCAACGGCAATATCAACGGACTTGACACTATCCTGGTAACAGTTTACGAATCGATTAAGGAAAGAAAGAGAAAGAAGATCAGAAGAAGGGGTCGTACGAGGGGGTTCTTATAGAAGGAGGATCGGGACGGAAGAATATCGGGGGTCGCGCTGCAGTGGAGCGCGGAGCGGAAGAATGTTAGGGGTTACGCGGAGGAATCGTTAGAGACTACGCGAGCGCGGAGCGGGATCGCGAGGAGAGGGGCGTTTCGTAGGTACGCGAGAGCACGTGAGAGGGCGAACGGGCGATAGGGGGTTGGTTGCGTAAGTTAACTACTAACGGGTGCTAACCCGTCACAATTTCACATGTTGAAAGAATGGATTAGAAGATACAGATGTCAGTTAGAGAATCAGTTTGATGAAGATTTTGAAGTCTTCTTGCATCATACAGTTGAGAACTTCATGAAAGAAGAAGATGCAAGAGGATATTTCAGATCTGCTCATATAGAATAGTATTGTAAAATCTAGAAAGATTCAGATTGCAATTCAATTATGATGATATATAATATCTAAGTTTCAAATTCAGAAGCAGAAGCAGTATGAGGTCTGCTGTCATCACTACAAACAGCAGATAAAGACAATTTAATCTTCTTCAACTGTGACTGTCAGATAGAACTCTTTAACCCATCTCTTATTATTGAGAATATATCCATTCCAATATTCAACTGAACCACCTGCTCATTTGTCATTGTCTGTATATGATTCAGTTCAAATTCTTTATTCTGAATAATGCTCTTTGCAGTTAAAAGAGCTTCTGCTCTTCAAGGTCTCTCTGTCATCAATCAGTTGAAGAACTCATCAATAAACAGATCTGCATGTTCATCAAACTGAGAGATTGAACTACTTCAAATAGAAGGCAGGTTTGGATTTGATGGCAGATTTGGATTCAACAGCAGATTTGGATTCAACAGTAGATTTGAATTCAATGGCAGATTTGAATTTGATAGCAGATTTGAATTCAACAGCAGATTTGAATTTGATGGCAAGTTTGAATTCAGTTCTCTCATGTCTCCTATTCCTTCCATCATATATTTCATCACCATCACATTGATTATCTCACTTGAAGACACAATATTAGATGAAGAAGAAGTTGAGAGAGGGAAGATAACTGCTGGCATCTGAGATGTCTGTATAGAAGAATTAGAAGCAGAGATAGATTCACTTTTTCATTCCTTCTTCTTCTTTCTATTCATTAATCTTTTTGTCATCTTTCTTAACAGATTTTTAACTGTTGCATGTCCACATTCAACATCATCTATCCAACTGGCAATCTCACTATTCAGAAGTTGAATATGAGTATCATCAAAAGCCATCCAACAAGTGCTCTGCTCAAAGTTATGACAATTCATCTTTTGACAACACCAGTGAGCAGTTATCTCACATCCAATCCACAAAGAATTGTACTCATTTGACTGTTGATTTCAAGCCTCCTTCAGCTGCTGACTAGTGGCCATGAATCTTGTATATATAGACAGCAGCTTTTCATCATTGAATATTTCATAAATTCAAGGGGATTTAGCAGAACAATAGAGAGGGGATTTGGCAGATGGTGAGATTACTTCTTCTTTGACATCTAATGCTCTTTTTGATGTCAATGTCTGAGTTGTTAATTGTGAATCCAACACTTCAATGAAAGCTGCAGAACTGCATATTACAGAGGTGTTTGAGAATAGAGTTGAGATATCAAGAAGATTAAAAGAGATAGTAATCTCAATGCTAAATTCACTCATCTTCTCCTTATATAACTTCTTCAAAAGAGTGATAATCTCTCTTCAATCTGTCTCCTTCTCAAGGGTGATTTTGATTGAAGATCCATATTTGTTTGATGAGATGACTGCTATACAATTTGCAACTTCTATCTCCTTGCAGTTCTACTTCATAACATACTCTTCAGCTATTCTTTTTGCAGTATATTGAATACAATAGAAGCTGACAGTCATATCATTTATTGTGACATTCCATAACTTGATCTTTATAGACTTCTTTATCCCATTGATAATCATCTGTTCATACAGTCTGAATGAGATCTCAGGCTCAGAGATAGATGTTCACAGAAATCAAGGATCTTCTGACTGTGTCTCCTCCTTCTTCTCCTCCTCCTCCTTCTTCTCATCATCAGTTGGATTCTTGTTATTATCTGAAACATTCAGAACAGGCAGTTTGGGCAGATGAAGGCACAGAGTAGTTGAAGTCCTTTTATGAGCTTGTGAGGCAGTAGAATGGTGGGTGTTGTGGGGCATATTGGCAGATTTGATGATAAAGGTGCATATTTGATGATAAAGGTGCGTATTTGAATGAATTGGATGATATTTGAATGATTCTAGAGATACATGGATATTTTGGTTATTTTTGCGGTGTTTTGCTACTACTTTTCAGGGGGTGGCAGAAAATTCTGTTTTCGCAAGCTTTACGTCCGCCACAATAGCTAACACGCGTTGCACCAGACCGGGTTTAGTGCAGTTCCCTCGCGTTGTCTTCATTGTGCCATTCCGACTCCCCTCACACGGTATATCGGCAAAACCGATCAGCACTCAAATCAACGATATAGGGGAGGATATACTTATATCGCGCGCGCGTTTCTTTTTCATTACCGCGGCTGGATACCGGCTACTTCCCGAATCATTGCCACCTGATGCGGACATAGCATGTTCGCTCGATCCTTAACTATCAACAAATCATCAACAACTCTGCTAGGATGCCACCCCGAGGACCTACAAAAAGTCGCGATTTCGACTACTCCAATGTGGGTAAGGCTGGTAGGTACGTACTTGTATTCTCTAGATCAAAAACTTTTTTGCCAATTGAGGAATGCCCGCAAATCTCGAGAATACTCACCAAGTGTATCCTTTTTCATTAGACGCACGGGCATTACTCTAAGGGAAGGGAAACTTGATGAACATGGCATGGAAGAGATTGAGGGGATTTTCTCATCGCCGGAGAAATCTCCTGTTAAGATTAATGGCCATGGCTATGGAAACGATACGTTGAATTCGGAGGATATGGAAACTGGAGACAGTACGTTTCTCCACTGTCATCACATGGGGCCAATAATATTTGCTACCCAAAATGGGATCTCCTATACTCATTTTCCCTCTAGGTAGCATCCCGGAGCCAACTGACGTACTTTCAGGCCGACGCGGACAACGAAACCCCTTACTTTTACTCCCTCGATCGCGCTCCCCGATGAAAACACACATGTCCGGTTCCCCTCGAAGAACTCCAGGGATCCGTTCGTCTTCTGTTGCGCATCATGGACAATCCTCCAGCCCTACTTCTGCGCGGCCAGCAGCCAGAAGGACTCTCGACTTTTCTCATGCGCCACGCTTAGCCAGATCTTCTCCCCGGGCGTCCCTGGAAGTCAGTGAACCTGCGGACTTCTCGGATGATGGAGGGGAGGATACGCACTTTGTAGAGTCGTACGGAGATTATCACGAAAACTTCGATAATGCAGATGGCGGCTCGCCAAAAGGTTATAATCAAAATGATGGCGACGATCATGAGAATGACTTGCCAGATGAAGACCCAGACAAGCCAGATGATGTAGAAAGTGAACCCTCACCCTCAATAGTTGCGAAAACGGCAGGGGCGAAGCGCAGGAACGTGCCTTCCAAACCAAAGGACCCAGTCCGAAAAAAACAAGAACGTGAGGTAACTTCAGACAAAGTCACTGATGCGCCAGCTAAGTCTGCACAAAAACAACGAGGAAGAAAGCCAAAAGCCATAACTACAGATGTATATCATGATGTCGACGAGGAAGCGGAAAGTTCGAGAGCACCGAAGAGAGCGAAAACAGGTGGTTCACAATGGCGATCCAACCTCCATATGTCCATCGAGCAAGAGCAAGAACTAAATTCAGTAGTGGAGAATATCACAAAGCGAAGTGGACCCTTGAAAAACCGAAGTTTATATATTCTCAAAAGAGAAACTCCTTCAGATGAATCTGCAAAGCACACTCGTTCTGGCCGAGTATCAGTGCGTCCACTTGCGTATTGGCGCAACGAACGGTGTGTGTATGGAGATGGGGCTGCGGAAGTTGGACAACGTTTTCCGTTATCGACGATCAAAGAAATTATTCGAACAGAAGAGCAGGATACAAGGGTAGACAGGAAGACGAAAAAATCCAAGAAAAAATCTAAATCTAAGTCCAGATCAAAAAGATCAAGGGACGATCCATCTGATGATGATGATGAAGATATAGATAATGTAGAGCCGTGGGAAACGGAAGAAGGAGTGTTCTACGGCCCGGTGAAGAAGTGGGACCCGGTAACCCAAAGCGCTACGCAGGAAGAGGAGATGATAGGTATGTCCACTTTGTTTGAATAATTTTAATCGAATGGGGAACGTTTTCTGACTATTGGAGATAGATGTTGCCTTTGCTCCTTCTGCAATAGAAACGCATGAAGTGAAGGATTCTACATTCCGCTTCGCAAAAATACTCAATAACGTCTTTCTGGGTTCTGGGTTTGTTGACATGCCGCCTGGTGCCGTCAAGAGACCAAAAAACTCTAAGAAAATGCATATGGTGTTTTTTGTCTACCACGGCCGAATACGCGTTAATGTGTCGGATCTTCAATTCAGTGCTGGAAAGGGGTGCGTTTTTCAAGTTCCCCGAGGTTAGTACCAACTGCATTTATTCTCCTTGTCCTGTTCCTCTCGCCACACCTTCCGATGTTCGTTCTAGCCAATTTTGATATCGTGTAAATGGTTATATACTAACATTTGACGTGGTTTGGCGAGCGGTAACAGGAAATAATTACAGCTTCGCCAATGATTATGACAAACCTGCTGCGCTCTTCTTTACCCAGGGATGTGTTCCCCCGAGCAAGGAGGGCGAGATTGATGGTACTGAGCCAGCTTCCGTACATCCTGGAATATCTGCGGACGCACCACAAGGCACGAAGAGAGCCAGAACGAAGCAGAGTTGAGTGCTACTGTTTTGGTGATGATCGCTTTTATAGTTGTCAATTTATTGGCCTGAGTATGGTTATGGGTGCAAGAGTTGACTCGTTCTATTCAGCATTTTATTTTAATTCAGGGAATATTTATGGGATCACATTTCTAAAGCACCTTGAGAATATCCTTTATGCTCTTGTGATGCTGCATTTTATATCTGGCGGTTTGGTAGGCGTGGTGATTTCAGCCGGTTGTTAAGATCGCATGCTGGAGGAAAAAGGCATATTTTGTGGAATACTTTATACTCAAATCGGGGCGCATTTGCTTCCCTTGTATATTCAAAAACCGCGTATTGACTTTATGTATCTCAATATATTTTCCCAAGTCGAGACTCGCACAAATTCATCCATCCATCCATTGGATACTAATGAGGGCACCTAATATCACATGACCGCAGGCTGCTGCGGCCTGAGCAACAAATCCCAACACTTATTAAGAGGGGTTCGAGGGACGACTCCCACTCCCTCCAAACAACATGAAGGGACTGGGCTTATCCTTACATGGGTACCGTCCGGCATGTGCTGTGAACCAGTCATATATCTGGAATTTATATTTTCCAGTTAGTGTGAGGAGGTCCCACTTGCACAATAACCTCCCCTTTCCCTCAAACTTTCCGGGATTCTGGTGTGCAAAAGAGCCTGATGAAAAAGATTCATTCCTTTCAGGCATCAAGGACCTGTTTATTGTGTGGATGACCCTTGGTCACGATGGGGGAGCTCTGTGACAGGCCTCTTTCGATTCTCAAGGTTCTCGACTTCCCCCTACTCTGGCTCAGGCGATCCAATGGCGTCCAGCTGTTCACCGCCTTTGGAGCATATCAGACCCCCAAGGCCAACTCATCAAGAATACCAAGGAGAGAGACCAGACATGCAGCAGCACACAGTAATAACATTCCGCTGATTTTCACACAAAGTTATTTTGCGCAGGGGTCAAGATGCAACAAGCCTTGCAGACCCAGACTTGCCTCGACAGTTGAATCATGATCAGCACCGTCGGGAATATGTGCTGACCGCTCCCGCCTTTTTGGTTCTTTCCATCGTTCGTTGTCTGCATAAGTAGACCGCCTCACGGTAATTGAATAGCGCAAGAATGTGGATCCGGTCCAAAGAAATGTACTATACCGAGCTTGCATCGCTTCGTTGGGCATCTATCGCTCGACATCCTTCATACATACCGTTCAAAATGCCGCTCCCTTTTTGCCTAGAGATGCTGGCTCGAACTTATGTTTTTATTCTTTACCAAAACCTGGTCTTCCGCCTTCGCCAAAGAAAAAGAAAAAGAAAATAGCATGTTGCTGGCTCTCAAGTAGCATGTACAGTACATGTGCATGAGTAGACTGGTGCAGCCTCACTACGGTAATGATGTATAACTCTTTGAAATCAAAAGAAAAATGGGGAGAGGCCAAGATTTGCCAGTATCTTGAAATGGCCGAACTTTTGGATGATGAGCTGGATTAGAAGATACATCCCTTTTTGTCCCTTCCGAGCTCTTCCATCCAATCTTCCGGACAAAATGGATGCATACCCCTCCCGCTCTGGTTCATATTCCCTGTTGCCTGACGAATTGCGAGTCTGGCTCCAAAAGCGTGGCACCATCAACGCACTTTGACAACTGACAAGGCTGTTTCCAAGTACGCTAGACCCTTACGCAGGTGGGATGGCGCGAACTGCTGTCATATGCAAAATGGATGGGTGAATTATCTCTGATCTGTCAAAGCTCTATGGAGAGCAGCTGCAAGATGAACACCGTGGCGAAGTGGATTTCCAAAGGGATTTACACCTACATAATTGGGACTAATGACAACATTTAAGGGATCCATCATTTTAGCCTTCATGGTTCGTGTTTCCAGATCTGAAAACAGGTGTTCCATGGTGCGGGAATTAGCGCTATCCCCCCATGTCCTCTTCACCCCTCTGGAGCCAAAGTGTCAAGTTTTGCAGTTCGTGGAATAATGGATATTTTCGGTGTTGTCGCATTTGGTTTGATGCCCCTCCGTTCCCTCAATGCTCGTCGAGCGCTATCTAGAAACCAACTGCGTGATTTGTTCATTTCGTCACGAATGAATTGTCTCTTTTACTTTCAACCCCCCAGAAGACATGCAAGGCTGGTCTGCAGCAGGGGAGAAGCCTCGTTTTGAGATGCACAAACAGGTCAGCAAACCGTAATGGCTGCACTCTTCCATTCCCAAAATACTGGTTCGTTCATTGAGTGATGACGTCTCGGGGCTCCACGTCCCCCAGGCTTGTATCGAAACTCTCTTTCTCGATGGAAACGTGGACCCGGATCTAAGGTGGGTTCATTCACCTGCTTGAGACCTGAGGACATCTTACAGTTCTGGCGCTGCGATAACTTGTGATTGCAACTGTTAAAAATTACCCTAAGTACTTCCGGTGGTAAAGACATGCTGCAAATTGCATTCTTTGTTTAAGTTCTTCGTTCACTGACATTTTCAGCTCCTTGCCAAATTTGCTCTATCCCTACATTTGACACCACCGGTATTATCAACCTGGTATTGGCCGCGAGAATAGTTGTGGCAGTGTTGGGTTCTACTACCATGACCGCGTGGCTCAAGGGGTGTTGCCTCACCACCAGTGAATTCCCACGAAATCCTCATCAGCCAGCCGTTGTCAGTGCTCCAGTCGTCTGTTAGGCTTTTTCGAAAATCCTCGATGATTCTGCCAGTGCTCTACATGAGCTTCCACAAAAAGAACGATAGGACGGGATACACGGAATGATGCAACAGTTTAATAAACATTTCCATCCTTTCAGGCGCCATTCGTCAGAGACCCCTTCAGTCCGCCTCTCATTGCATTTTTGAGTACATTTCCTATGCTGGGGGTATTATTTCCATTGGGCATGTCGGGCGTCTACCGCCCTCGATCCGCGTGATAGATCCGGAGAAGTCGGGAATCAAATGGCTTGGTGAAATACGACCTTATGTCTGCCCGAATATTTAACCACTATGGCTTGAGCGGCAACTTGTGGATTCAAAGCTTGCCAAACCATGTTTAAAAGAGAAATATTAGTCGTATATTTAAACCTAGCTCCGTCTGTGTCTGGTGATCTGTGTTACCCTCACCACTAGGGTCACCGCCTAGGTAAATTTCGACGAAAGGAGGGCAGAAAAAAGGCTTGCCATACAGCTTTATAACTCTTTCATAACAACTTCAATCTAAAACGAGCCGTGGATATGGAGCCAAGCTATCAGCGGAAGGAAATCCGCCCAATGGAGGCAGGAATATGTATATCTCTCTCTTGCGCCTGAAACACCGGTTCGCCTCAGCCGTCGTCCGATTTAAAGAGGTTTACCAAATCCAACCAAACCCTCTTAAAGGCCATAATGGTTGATGCTGTATATACTGTTGAGGGTATCCATTTTTTTGTTTGCTCATACGATTCAAGGAGTCCAGGTCTTTCATTCTTGCCTTGGATTTGATAATGATCATAAATTTTTGGGGCGAAATAACAATGGAATTTAATGGTTCATCCTCGCCAAGACAACAGAGATAGTTGTTGTGATGGATGGGTAATAATTGGCTGGAAACATAAAACATTTCCATTACTCTTAAATTGTTAGGAATAGTCATGGGGAAATAGCATACTATGGTAATTGGACCTATGAACTAGCGGACGAATAATCGTAACGGAAAACCCCGGAGCGGGAAATCCTGCTCGATATCTGATTGATTGTTGCTGAGAGAAGAGTGATCTCTCGCTAGCTAAGGTACTAAGCTTTTTTATTGTTTGTTTTTAACCCTCTCTTGACGAAAGGGATGCAGGACTCGAACTTGCGAATTTGTAAATCCTGACCTAGTGTACTAAGCTCTTAGTCAGTAGTGACAAGGCGAGATCTGAGAAGAGGATCACTGGGGCGAGTGCGGGAAAAGCACGAATAAGAGCCTGCGCATCAAGCCGGCAACGAAGGATGTCCAATGATGCCAAGCTTGCATGAACTGCATCAACGAACTGCTTTTGAGACGAACCAAACACCCGCACACAGCCACGACGCCTGGGCTTCCTTCAGCCGCAACCAGCATGTACATATTTCAAGGCGCCCAGATAGCGATGGATTTTTGCCCAACGTGAAGAAATTAGCAAGGGGCTTTGTTCGGAAATGTCATCATGGTTCAGGTGTGGATCGATTTAGAAGAGGCTTGCAACTCCCCTTCCTCCCAATCCCTTCCGCCACTCGTTTTTGACAAGACCGGACGTTTCCGAATTCTCACAGCAGGCTATCCCTCGAGATAGTGAGGCAATGAGGGGCAAATGAGGGAGAACAGAGCTACTGATTGAAGGAGGAGTTCGTTCTTACATATTTTGGGCACAAGGGTTTCCCCTCTTCCTGGTGGAGTTGGGTTGGGCAAACAGACTTCGGACCACCCAGGCGGTATCTTCCCCACGGTTCAATGCGTTCGTTGCTGATGTCATTCCAGCCAGAGCGGAGGAATTGACGCATTAAGATGATTTCCTGTAGGTATTTCTCGGCGATTGAACCGTCTTGAGATATTGGCGATAGAATACCACTTTCTTGATAAATGGAGCGGTGTCTTCACCGCTTTCGACAAACTATCTCCTTGCATGCCTACACACGTCGCTGCTTACTTACCCGCTCTGTGTCTGAGGTCATCTGTTCTGATCTTTACATAAACTATGCGGGCAAATATGTCGAATTCTTGGCTATCAAACCAGAGTTCATGGAAATTGTTAGAATACAACAACAAATGATATAGGTGGCGTTTTTGGCCGTAACTCCATCGGTTGACCTGACCTATCCTATCAAAGATGATCGACCCATCGCTGTCATGTCAAAGATTCAAGCAGCTGGCCGATCTTGCTTGCGAGGTAGCTATCTGATGGTTACAGATATGCCACATGGTCGCGGGTCTGCTGTGCCGCCTCCAGGCAGAGGAGAATAACCGGTGACAGTATGGGCGACATTCAATTTGTTTTCGGGGACACCGTCCAATCTGTAATTCCATGCCAAAATTGGAAAACCCATCTGAAAAACGCCCCCGACTCCTATCGTGCCACTGAAATTTCGTCAGGTGTTCGCTTTTTAACCCTTGGTGTTTAGCATCCCAAACTATCCGTGACATGTTGCCCCATATGATCTAAAAGAGTTCAACAATCCCACATCGCCCCCGACTGTTGATGAGGACCCAAACGAGACGCCACAGTTCGTGACAATTAACTGATTTCCCATGCAAAATCCCTGCTGCATAATCTCTCCATTATTGTCCTTTTTTTATCTTTTCTTTTTTTATCATCGATGTGCTCCTGTGGCTGCCGTTAAGTTATTCGTTCGTTACTAGCTTGATGAACACCAAAACTCCCAGAAATTACTTTTTTTTAGGCTTGTTGGTTAAATTTTGCAATTCGGTGCTATCTTGGGTCACTGCTTTTTGCGACTCTCTTGGACATTAGCTGTATCTGCGAGAGCTTGAAATTGAAAATTTACCACAGGTATCATATCATCCAGCCCCACGCGACCTCGATGACCTCTGCTCATGAAACTCGCTATTAAAAAGGAACTGCACATTTTGAGTTGACTCAGCGAAAATTTCTCCATTGCTTCCCCAGCTGATCTTAATATTTATCAACTTGGATAATCAGTCGCGAAAAATCCCGAATTTCCCATTGCCGCGCTGATTTATAGTATCGTAATCCCTCCCGCACCCTTTTTTTCCCCGTGTCAATTTCAATTTGTATATGAGGATTCTAGTAAGAGTCGCGGTGGCACAGTACCTTGCATTGTGCGATGGCACACACGATGGATATCCGACAAGGATATCGCCTAACACAGAGACATCGTATCACGGAGAGCATTCGGGGAATTTTGTTCGTTCTTTGCTCACCGCATATATATATTACGGCATACGTTGATTGGCTAAATCGATAAGGATGGCCTTGTGCCAACTGCTTATTTGGGGGCCAATTCCCTCTGTTTCAAAGCAAAAAGTTATGTACACCGCAACATGTATGTCGGACATTACCATGGGAGTGACTTACTGCTGACGTCTGTATTTAGCACCCTTTCTAATATTGAAATATCTGCTAATAAAAACTTGAACAAGGAAAAATTTACAGACGCTGGTGATATCCTAATTCGCATTGCCACACTTACAATTATCTTATGATTTTAGATTTTAAGCTCCGAGGCGAACAAATAAATGGCTTGAAGGAAAACCGGAAAAGAACAAAGGCTGCTAGAGAATGAGAAGATATTTGGCACATCTTCTTATCCCCCAGTTCTGCTATTGGAACAGAAAATTGACGTTGAACATGGCCATCGGCTTTCCCCACGATCTTGTTCGCCATTGTATTGTGCAAGATTTTCACCGCAACGCCTCCCCTGATTTTGCACTTCCTATGTCGGGTTTCCTGCAGAAAAATATGTGAGTAACTATGTACGAAAAGAAGAGCAGTAACGAAGTTGCATACTGCCCGGTTTCTTACTGGCCTTCTCTTTTGCACGCATCGCGCCCAATTCCAGAGGCGGTGATCTATATACGTATTCTCCTAGCTGCGATATCTGAGAGAAGAACCAACCTTAGCTGGGATCTGCGCTTACTTGGCAAAGATGTTTCTAAGAATAACAGAATAGCCTCTTTTGTAGTCGCGTAAAGACGGAAAAACAGTGTCTCCTGCGTTCTCCCCCATGGGGCAATTGGTGACCATGTTTGTGTGTGACGAACCATCTACACCCATTACTATTGCCCAACAAAAGAAATGAATCAATGAATTCACAAATTCAAGCTTTCATTTCCTTTTTGAGCGGCCCAAGGCGTCGTTTGGGGGGATGAAAAGAGTCTCGAAATCAAGTGCCAGACGATAGGCCTGCACATTTCCATCCTAGCTGTTAACCCTTGTTCCACGACCGTTTTGCTTCATGTATCGTCTTCAGAAAGCGTATGCACTAATACAACCTTTCAGATATAATTAGCCCTTGCGGATCTTGTGGACACTTAATGTGTGTCAAGTATATGCAGTGGATGACAGCATGGATGAGAGTAAACTTGCCAAGATACTGGGGGCGAATCTAAAAAAAGGCTGGCAATATAAAAGTTTGGAGGTGAGATTGGAAATTAAACTCCTTACTGGTTCTTCAACGCTTCGCTCACGAGAGAAGGAAGAGAGAAAGTGAGAAAACTTCTAGGCCGGTGTCTTCTGAAGCAGTACCACCAACAAAAAGGGCGTCCATAAATGCTTTCATGAAGCGGATCCGGGTAGAATTGGAGGAGGGGCATACATACCATAGGAAAAAAGCAAATTGGTCAGATCACTTGGTACTGGATCTTAACATTATGCATGTCATCAGCCCTCTGTGGCTTGGTTAACTATTTCTTTAGGCGACGAAGTTTGCACTGACCACAGTAACCCTACCGGTTACCCATTTTTATTTATTTGTATTTTTTATTTTTAAATTTCTGGTATTGTCTTTTATACGGGAGATACACACGCAAAGAATCCTTATACTGGAGGATTTGAACAATGAACTCCTGATATCAGTGTTCTGACGCATACACTGTACCTTCAATTCGGCATTGCGTCGCTCTAGACTGTTAATTCCGCAAGGCCTATTTGCACATAGCTAGTCGGTTGCTTTCAAGTATTGCTCTCGGCTCCGCCTTCTCGATAAATATATACATATATGCACAGGGATGGGTATATTTCCTCGCTAACCGTCGAGGTTCTCCCCAGCTATTTGCCTATCCATTAGGATTTGCAAGAAACGTAATATTTTTTGCCCTCGCTTGTTACTAGTTGTTAGACAAAGCCTGGAAGCCCTAAGATACATTTAAAGTTTCATGATATGTCTTGCCCTATCCTCGGCCCCTGCCATTCAGGCAGGGTTGGAAGAACTAATAGCAAACCCAGTTCACAAAATAGAATATAAATTACCAAAATCACCAGGGATTGAAAAATTTCCCCCAACAAATCTTTCACAAAAGAGGAAGAGAGAAAGAAAAGATTAGAAACGAAAGGCATAAGTTCAACGGACATGAGACGAACAGTTCCACCCAAGAATCAATAAACCCGCTCCGCAATTTGTAATTTTTCATGTGAACTATTATATAGAGTTCAGTACAGTGGATTTTTGTATTTGTATTTTATTTTTATTTTGTATTGTCATTGATCCTTCTTTCTTTTCTGCACCACTGCCCATCGTATGTGGCAGCAAAGTTTAAACGGTACGAAAGTGAGAAGACGTGGGGAGGGTTTGGATTTCGAATTGCATGATGTGCAAGGGACTGGACCAGGTACGAAAGTCGGACCAACCAAAAAGCAGAAGGGGAAAAAGAAAAAGTTACCTGTGGAATCCCTTTTTATTTTTCCATTTTCTCCCAAAATAATAAAAATAACTGGAGAATAATCATACTATGCCATCATGGATTTAGCTGCTTCGGATAGTTCCTCCAGCTTGACGATGCGCTGGATAGCTTACGTCCTTATCCTGGCTTGATCCCCCTCGTCTTTCACTATTTAGTCCCTTGAGACAAATGGCGCCCGAGGAAGCATGTACACTGCCTTGTATTTCGCCGCCCGCCTGTTGTTCTTCTGCCAATCTTCCCCAAATCACCCGTAACGCGACAATAGGGCACGTCACAACAGGTCGAAACCGGCGTCCGCAAGTTCGTTGGTGGAGCGAAGGAAGACGGTAACCAGTGATTTTGTAACATCCCGGATATCCCGACCATTGGTCGAGAAATTCAGAAGCGGAAAATAAGGCAGAACTAGTTAGACCGACTCTCTCTCGCCCTTTTTATTTTTGTCAGGGAGATTTCCCACATTCTCTAGATCAGGTCGGTACTGTACCACTTTGGGGCAGAGGAACCTTTTCCTTTCCTTGACGCGGGCTCTTTCCTTTGGCCGTTCCTCCATCCTGGTTTCCGCCCTATTGCCGTTGCACCCACATGGTGTAAGGGCGGTGGCGGCTGATCGACTCATAGACCTAAACCGGGACTTCGCCAATTTATTTAACCATTGCTCGCGTGCTTTCCACCATCTTAGGAACACGATTCTGGAATTTATCTGATCCGTTCCATCATCCTTACCCTTCAGGGAACTGCTTTCAATTCCTAACGACCACTTTCCGCTGCGCTTGTTGCCTTCTCCATTTCCCCCTGCCACCAAATAGGCACCGTGGCTAGATCGAACTAGCAAATATTTTTTTTTCTCACTCGCGATTCACAGAGGAATCAGCAATCCATCTCAAACTAATTGGGGTGTATATGGTTGCTCTGTGTATTCGTGAACGAACCCCCACAGAAAAGGTGGATATCGCCTCGCTTCTGCAGTCTCAAGATGAGGAGGAAGAAAAGAAGGATATAAATGCCAGGCAGGTGATAACAGATCCTGCAGTCGCGCAACTCCGGACGCAAAAAAATTCCAGGTCTCCTCGCGCGGGGATAGCCACAGAAGCGGAAGTGACATCGTTACCTGATCCTCAGATCTTATCATCCACAAGACCAGCAAAACGGCTACAGCCTGCGCCATCCTTTGAAATCCCTGCCAAAAAACAATCGAAATGGTCGGCTGAAGAAGATGCTCTAATAATAGAGCTTCGAGGCAACGGGTTAAAGTGGGAGGATATCAGCAAAAAGCTACCTGGCAGAAGCGCCCTTAGCTGTCGGCTCCATTACCAAAATTACCTTGAACGACGGAGTGAGTGGGATGAGGACCGTAAGAATAAACTGGCTAGGCTATACGAAAGGTAAGCCCCCGTAATTGAAGCATGACGTGCTAATACGAGAGCAACTGTTGATTCGTCGGTCCTAAAACACATGCAGATTCAAAGCAGATATGTGGTCCAAGATAGCAGCAGAAATGTTCGTCCCTTGGAGAGCAGCTGAAGCTATGCACTGGCAGCTAGGAGAGCACGAGATGGCGAGACGAGCTGGTGTATTGCCATTTCTACTTACGCATCCAACAACGGAGCCTCCTCCCAAGGTGCGCAGAATAAACACAGCAGCATCCAGACCGAGGCGAGACTCAGCGATACGAGGCTCAGGCCAGCAGCTTCCTTCTGTTGCTGAGTTGACTGCCGGCGTTCCCGCGTACGCATCAAGCCAGCCGCGTGAGCTTTATTCAAAGTCAAAATCTCCAAAGTCGCCTTCAGAGCACAAGGTTGGCCACCCCGGAACTCGTTCAGGCGCAGGAGTTCGCTCTAAGAAATGATATATGGTTCTTTCGAAGTGGTTGGTGATATAGGTTATATCGGGATATGGCTGCATAGCGTGGGATTGGTGGCGGATAGATCGAAGTCTTGTATATTTTTCTGTGTTTCTCCTATCACATTTTCCATTTTCTTCTTCCATATTATTTTCAATTTTCCTCTTCTTCCTTTCCTTTGTCATTTCGGGTTTTGCATAGGTAGATTTAGCCATTCTCTTTTTAAGCTTTCCTACTCAGAGTTCATCTTCATTTTTCAATTTCCCTCTCCTTCTTCCAACGACTTTCCCGTCCCCGTTTCCACTCTTCTCTTTTGTCCTTGACGCTTTTGATGTATGCCACTTAATTTATTCTCTCTCCCCCAAATTGTTTTCATAGCTCTTCAATTCGAGACGATACCGGATGCTTGATATAGCGGTCCTACTTGCGTTATCACAATTCAACCCACTGACTTTAAGCCTGCAATAGCCCACCAGTTGTCTTTTTCATAACCATGATCCAAGACTTGACCACCAGCGGCAACGATATCTCGTTCTATCTCCTGTGATTCATACAAATGATAGTAGCGATGAAAAGTCTTTGTTGACGCCCCGGACTTATCATCACCAGGTTTTTCTCTTCTCACCCAGGGTACCATGACGTCCTGGTCATCGCCAGCATCCCATCCCCTCCTACTGTTTTTCTGCTCCAGTGCCCAGACATAGATCAATGCTTTGCCACCTTCACGACCATCGTGAGGCGGCTTGAGCGTTTGCAGGATAGACTGAATAGCTCTGACTCTGCGTTCATGGTTTGACAGGTGATGTACCACTGCAATGGAAATGGCGAAATCGAAGATGCCATCCGGATGTGGTAAATTCAGATTGTCAGCGACAATCGAAGAATGTGGATAATGCGCACTGGCAATCCGCGCCAAGGCTTCAGATCTAAATCTTGCATGTTTAGACAGGGATAGTAATATCCTTATAGAAAATTTGGGATCCAAATATTACGCTTTTTCTTTGGGCAGGGATGGGGCATTATCGGAGCAAATATACTAGCAAAAATTTTCAACTTACCGATCTGACGCAACAATGAAAATGTCAGAATTGACGGGCAAATATTTGCCATTCCCACAACCGATGTCTAGGCCGATCGAACCTGGCGGGCGTTCCTTTAAAAACCGTTCGACAATCGGCCAAGGCTATGCAGAGAAACCGGATTTTTCTTCAGCAAGCTTGGGCCGCAGGTATTACGACCACACTTAGGAGGCATGCATGAAAGAGAAAACAGAAGCTATCGACCGACCTTATATCTCGTGGAGGAGAAGTGTTCCGCAATCTCCTGGTAGACATTATGAACATGCAATTCTTCGTACTTTTCTGGGTCGCTGCATTCCATGGTCCAAACGTGCTTCAGGAAAATTAATCAGCCTTGTGCACAGAGATTGACGATTCGGGGCAAGCCACTGGACAGGGCTCTATTTCTACTACCTCTTGTAACACAACTCGATCAGGATCCGCTCGCTCTCAGCATCTGCAGGACAGAATCAGTGGTGGTTGAAAGGAGGGCAACTCGACAGAATCGAGGCTTCTGTTAGGGTTTCGGCTGTGGCGTCTGGTTCGCGCTCAGGCCGCTTAACTCGCCAGATACGTCACGTGCGTAGGATCACCAGATCTATATCCCTGAAGTTCAGGCACATAAATATCTCCATGAACAGGATTACGTTGCTGTCGGCAGCAGCTTTGTCGATAACGGTAGAAATATTTCAGGTGGAAGAAGTAAGACAGGTCCAAGGTATTTTAGTTGTGTGTGTGTGTGTAACTTGGGTAAGTATACTAGTATTTATTTTCCAGCCACGGAGGGTTCCTTCGCAACTGGTATATACTAGTATATATCCGAAATCGTACATACGCTGCGTATGTAAAAATGAAAGACATTTTGGACTATTGGGTAATTTGAAAATAATGAGTGCAAATGCCATATTTGTGAAAATGGTCCACCCTTCGTGTCTCAGCGGTTTGTTTTTATTCGATATTATACGCCGTAGCTCTAGCAATGGCACCTTTTAAATATTCCATCCCCAACCATAGAAATTGAGTAATAGCCAGGATTCTCCATTCTTCTATTCTTCCATTGTTCCATTTTGTCTACGGTAGCATAAATGATCAAACGCAACTACGACTCCCAGGTCGATGTCTTGGCTGGCGCCGGTGCCATGTCACCTGATACTCCTTGATCCCTTTCCAGCACTCATCTTCATCTTCCTATCGCCTGCTTGTAGGATGTTATATCCTCGCTTTAGGCATACTTACGATGTGAAAGATATTTATAAATTTTTTCTGATATTTTGCTTTGAATAGGTAGACGCCTTTCCTTACGAACGTGTACTAATATCGTTCAATGCGGGGTAAATTCTAACTACCAAAGCAGGAAAAGAATAATACCAAGGGAGTCTTTGAAACCTCAAAAAGTCAATGGTATAGGCTTCTCCCTATACTTTTCAGTTTTTAAACATCGAAAGAGACCTTCAATAGAAGTTCTAATTCTGGTTTAAATACCCCTCAACATGGCCTTTCAACCCACTCCTATGGACATCGCTGCTCTCATTACAGTTGCCCCGGGCAGCGGGGGACCAGCAACAGGAGATACGGTGTCATACGCCTCAGAGCGTCGCATAACCCCGACGTGGACCGTGTCACAGTTAAAAGCTAAACTGGAGACTATGACTGGGATTCCACCATCCAACCAGAAACTTAAGTTGAAGTCTCCTGGCAGAGAAGACCGATGGGTCGAGGGAGACGATCAATTAGTTGGTGAATGGGGTCTGGCAAGAGGATGCGAGTTTGAGGTATGCAATGACGGAATCGATGTCTACCTGGCATCTATTTCTGTGCCATTATTTACTTTTTGCTTCCACGTTTGTTGCTCACATCCACGTGAGTTGTTGGGTCTTGCTGGGTGGCATAATGACCCTGTTCATGGTTTTGGGATGGATCTGGAGACATCCCGACAAATGACAGGATATTCAGCACCGTGATGTTGGAATCCCCTTCTTTGCCTAAAGCCGTCCATGGGAGATTCATGTTTAAAAATATTTGCTCCCGCTCCGAATGATTACTATCATTTTGGCACTTCCCAAATTACCCTCCTTCCTTGTTTCCTTCCATTTTGAATGACCTATTTGTATTATATACTCATATACTCTAGTCTAACCCAAAGGCTAGGTCCATGATACCCGGCCTCCATCAGCGCGCCCAAATTTCACCGATCTCTCCACAGTAGAAAAATACGCACTGCCGACCTCAACCTACGAAAGCCTCCCGAACAGCGTCCTATCATGGAAAAAAAATCAAAAGCTGGGTCGTTTCGACCCAACAACTCCCTCCCCTGAACAAACCCTTAAGCAGCAAGTGGAGAAGGACCAACAAGAGATTAAACAGAGAGGTACATAAATGAAAAATGCGATTAACGAGACTTTCACTTTCCCTTCCCTCTCCCTCCCTCCCCTCCCGCCCCCCACAACTTTCAATCTATGTTTATATCCATTTATACCAACGCGAAACACACTAGGTATCGAGCTCTCCAAGCGCGCCATTATCCTTCCCTCCGACCCGCCCCATATCCGCCGCGGGACCATACGTTTCATCGGACCTGTACCTACCATTCCTTCTCCGCGAGTCAAATCATCGTCATCAGAAACTGCAGAAACCGAAGTCAAAGGCGAAAAAGGAGAAGAAGAGGAAAGAGGAAAGGAAGGTGATGATGATGTCCAAACTACCACAGAGCCATTGGCACCAATCTGGGTCGGCATCGAACTTGATGAGCCTACTGGAAAAAATGACGGGTCGGTGGGAGGGCGCCGATATTTCAGTTGTTTGGAGAAGAGAGGCGTGTTTGTGAAGCCGGAGAGAGTTGAGGTGGGCGATTTCCCGCCGTTAGATTTGGGGTTGGAGGATGAAGATATGGAGGAGATTTAAGGGGTTATTTTCGTCTTTGTTTTTGGAGTTTGGCTTGAAAGGAGCGAATGGAATGGGGAGAATTGATACATGTATATCTGACTGTGTGGAGATCAGTTATGATAGGAATCCAGGGAGCTTGTTTACTAAAAGGATGAGATAAGTCACTATGATAGCTACATGAACCAGGTTTGATTTTGAGAATGAATTGCTTGCTCTGTGAGCAATCAAACACAAAGTGATATTTCTACCGTTTTATCTAAACTTTGCAAAGGGAATAGGTTCGGCAAAATTGTTGAGAAGGAGGTAATAATTCAAAACTCTTCCGTTTGTCCGCAGCTGAAAATATTGAGTCAATATCGAGGACATTCAGATGTCATAAGAATAGTTTACCGCTCGCGCGTAGCAGATGTGGTCGAATCCATTCATCCGTTTCATTTGGGTATACCACCACGGCCTCCTACTGCTCCCAACGCTTCTAGCTGCGTTGGACTGACATTGACTTTAGGCAATGGCCGGCCTTTAGATGACGGCCAGCTCACAAACCCGATCTCTGCTAAGTAGCTCAAGTATCTGCCAACATCTTCCCTAGTGATACCATACCCGGCACTTTCATCTACATCAGTCCAATTTTCAGCATCTGCTTTCAGAATTTTGACAGCATTTCTGTCATCGAGCTCTGGAGCTCGAGTTGTAGCAGGGAGATCGTTGACACAGAAATGGTAGAGCGGCATTAGGGCGTGTTGTTCATGATCCTTCTCTACGCCGCCAGCTGAGATGTATTTTTCTAGCTCGTCCTTCCAAATGTCATAATCGACTTCGGGAACTTTGTAGCCATAGTACTCGAGAAGGGAGAGGTATTCATTCATACGTAGTCGTGGGTGACCAGTGACATGCACGACATGCACGCCACCTGGGATGGGATTGAGAGCGGCAGCCACAACCACACGAGCAACATGCTTTACCGGGACAGAGTTGACGGTGTTGATGATACGTGGCCGACTAGATAATTGAATGCAGCCCTTCAACATACGGATCAAGAAGTCATCGGTATTGCAAGCGCCTGTTTCTACGTCGCCGAGAATGTACCCTGGTCGAACTACAGAGCCTAGTAGGCCCCTCTTTCCCGCTGCACGGACGAGTTGTTCGGATACCCATTTTGTTTGCCCGTAGCCAGTCCCCAGACCAGTTCGACTGCCCTCCATGTCATCATCTTCTGAAATGGCATCTCGACCTGTACTAAGGTGCTGATCTGAGAGTTTAACATAGTGATCTGTGTCGAGTACACTTGTGGAGCTAACAAATGTGAACATTTTTGGTTTCCCTTCATTGCAAAGCCTCATCGCGTCAAGCGTCGAAAGGACATTTGACGCCACCAGATCATTGTACGGTCTAACCCAGTGGACCGCCGCACCATTGTGGATAACCAGATCGACTTCCTTGGCCAAGGCCTGCCAATTTTGCTGGTCAATGCCAAGTTGTGGTTTCGATAAATCTCCGACAACGAAGCTTAATCGGCCCGCCCACTCCGCTTGCCATAAGCCATAGCCCTGTAAGGATCTTCGTAGCCGATCAAGTGCCGCTTGGGAGTCCTTGACACTCCTCACGTGGACAATCAGCTTTATAATACGGCTGGTCCTCTCCAGTATGTCCTTGATAATGTAAGTGCCTAAAAAGCCAGTTGCACCAGTAAGAAAGACTGTAGGCTGAGGGGATTTGCGGATAGCATCTGGGTCCGCTGTTTGATAAGTAGCTGGCAGCTGCTTGAGGAGGTCCTCCAGAGATTTGGAATAGATGGAATCTTTCTCCTCCTCCGCAGCGGCACCAGCTTTGACCATGCTGTTCTTTATATTAAGTTGTTTGTCAACTTGAGCACTAAATCCGCCTAGGCTTGGGTACTCGTAGAGTGTATTTATTGAGATATTCGCTCCCATTTCTTTGCGGACAGTCAGTAGCATCTGCTGAGCTAATATGCTGTGACCTCCAAGATCGAAGAAGTCATTCTGTAGGGTAATAGTTTTTGCGTTCACGCCACGAATGAGATTGGCCCACTTGGTTGCAACAGCCCGTTCCGTCTCAGACATTGACTCCCATCTCCTCAAGTCTTCTGAGGAAGCTGGCACAGACTGTTCTGCAATGTCAGGGAACGGGAGTTTCTGCTTGTCGACTTTCCCATTAGGGTTAAGTGGCAGCTTATTGAGGACAATGAAAATCGTCGGAACAGCGTAGCCAGGTAAGCGATCTTTCAAATGATCCCGTACCTCTGTTTGCATTCGTCTGAACCGTTTCGTATAGA
This sequence comes from Histoplasma capsulatum G186AR, assembly GCF_000150115.1. Taxonomy (NCBI): domain Eukaryota; kingdom Fungi; phylum Ascomycota; class Eurotiomycetes; order Onygenales; family Ajellomycetaceae; genus Histoplasma; species Histoplasma capsulatum. The sequence goes on along the minus strand of NW_025544814.1, from coordinate 840,772 downwards.
TAACCACAGGGCCAATATCAGTTCCCTCGTCCTCAATGTCCTCGATGCCTCGATCTTTCAACCATTGTGGCCATTGTTTTAGCTCAGGGACAATGTAACTCGCAAGTGTGGGCTCCTCGTCTCGATCTCTCCGGACAAGAGTTTTGCAGTCTCTAATCAACGGGTGTTGGCGCAAATTATTGTCGATATCATTAAGCTCGATTCGGAAACCGCGGATCTTGACCTGGTCATCAGCACGACCGGTGCACTCCACATCTCCCGTTTCCAGGTATTTACCGAGGTCACCAGTCCGGTAAAGTCTATCCCTTGGGCCAAGGTAGTACTTCCTCCACGGCTCGTTTTTGTCGTTCTTTTTGTCAGCTTCGACCCATTTCTCATTGTCCACGAACCAGTTCATAAGGAACTTTTGGTCGTTCAAAGCTTGATCCCCTTTGTAACCCTCAGCAAGGCCGGCGGCGCGGACGTAGATCTCTCCTACTTCTCCAATCTTACATAACTTGGCTCGATCATCACGATTGACAACCAGGAGTTGAACATCCTTCATACCCTTGCCAGCTGGTACGGTATCCTTGAGTTTGTCCAAGTAATTAGGGTCCTTCACCCGGTTCGGTATTTCATAGTAACTTACTGCGCGCTGCGTCTCTGTGGTCCCATACATGTTGACTATGTTGACGTTGACGGCAAGATCCCTCAAACTCCGACAGTCTCTCGTAGTCAAAACGTCGCCAACGAAAAAGGCTCTGTCTAAGGATGGAAATTTTGCCGACGCGCCTCCAACGAGAATCTGACCCATTGCCGGTGTTAAATGAGTAACTGTAGGCTTGTGTTCAGCCATCCATTCTGCAAGCTTCTCATGTTGGATATCCTCCTTCGAGGGAACCAACAATTGCGCGCCAAGAAAGAGTGGAGTAAAAATATCTCTTTGGACGGGATCATGCGCAATTCCAGACAGGAGAGTAAATCGACTCTCTGAAGTAAGCTCAAACCTCTGAGCCATCCAGCCAAAGTATTTGGCTAAACTGAAATGACGGCCCAGAACACCCTTAGGTCTTCCTTCACTGCCGGAGGTGAACGAGAGAGTGGGATTACTATCAGGACCTACGAGCGAATCTGGAGAAGAAGACGCCTTCGATCTGACGTGGCCAAAAATATCCTGGCCTTCAATCTCACCCCCGGACAAGAACCCGTTGCTATGAATGCGCAATGACGGGACTTCGGCCTTCAGCTTAAGCTCCTCATCGATATATTTTCGTACCGTCGGCGCCAGAGGGCCAGCCTCGTCCGTTGCTCTTGCAATATTAACCAATGCGCAAGGCTGGGAGACTTCTAGATATATTTTCTGCCTGGCTGGTGGGTAGGCAGGATCGAGGATGCTCATAGTTGCAGCAGACATCTACAGCAAGCGAGGTGTTTAATTTAGTATACCAATCGACTGGATCGGAGCAGTCAAAAGTAAAAGCTAATGGTAAACAAGGAATCGAACATACCAAAGTTCCCATAATGCTGACAACTAAGTCAACAGACCGGTGCGCCCAGACCATCACAACATCCCCATTGGTAACTCCCGCATCATGAAGGTAATGTGCGAGGGTGTTTGATGCTTCATAGATCTGTCTGTATGTGAATCTCCTCTCCGGAGCTTCAGACGACTTCGTTTCTACCACACATATTCGGTCTGGATATTTTCTTGCATTCTCCGCGAAATGCGATTGGATTGACCCGACGTAGCCAGACCAGTCCAGGTCAGTAGTGGGATCTGGTAACTCCTCCATTGTTAGATTGTGAGGAGAACCCAGAGAAACCAAATTCTTCGACGATATACAAAAGACGAATACGTTAGTCTACCAAACTACCGACCAAACGAAAGGGGCTTTTTGTGGGAAAATCGGACAGCATGTTCATGCTGGTCATTGAACAAATGACTGTTTTCAAAAAGAAAAAGAAAAATTAAAAAAATGGCGGATTGCGGTATCGGCGGGGAAGAGGACTGGGAGATGACTAAGCGTGATCCCCCCCCCCCCTGGTATAGACGATGAAGATTCGGGTTGCACTTGATGTCCTGGTGGCCAAGGAGGATTTTCAAGCTCAAGTGGCCTTCGGTCCTGCTAAGCTCCTGCACCAGCTGAAGCGTCCAATTCGTTTTCCCCAGCGCGAAAATGCGACGACCGATGGACGACATTGCAGGAGCTTGCAAGATGGAGGACAATTGGGGGCTATTTCGCCTCATTTTTCTCTTCATCCCTTCCCTTTTATTCAATAATATTATTTTCTATTAATTAATTAATTAACTAATATCTTCCTTTGTTCCTTTTTTTCTTTCCTAGCTCGTTGGACAGAGCATATTGCATAGGTAGCGCGTGTTTTATCCCTAAAGCATATTACTTCGTTGCTCTATCATGCGAGGATTTACGCAACTATTTAACAAAGTAGATGACAAGCGATATATGGAAAATGGCTACTTTGAGTTGTAGCTTTCCCGTGTCAAGTAACAAATTCCTTTCCTGTGTTCGTCCAGCTGGCTTTTGGCGAACAAATATAGGTTTATAAATTTTAGGGGGCAGTGGGATTTCAGATTTACCAAGAAAGAGGGCTATAAACTATAATCCAACATCAAAAAATGAAAACATGAGCCACGTACAACAACTCTTTCATTTTATTTTGAAAGTTTCAGAAAAACATAGCAATGGAAGGGCGCCTCCCCAACACACCTCAATTCATCACCTCAATAGTTAATCAGCTATCCAAATTCCACCCACCACCAGGCGGAACAGCTCCTCCAGACCAGAATAATAACGATACCCAATATCAACCTCATAGCCTTCCATCTGCAGGAACAAATAGCAACAACCCACTCACCCAACTTCCGGCTCCCATCCTCTTTAAAGTAAAACCCCTCCTCCTAACTCTACACTGCCTCTTCCCGAATGAACTTCTCTTGGCTCTGGATATCCTGGACCGGAAGGGGATAAAGAGGTACGATGTGTATCATCGTGAGCAATACAGATCATCACTATCACCATTACCACCAGCAGCGGTGGCCGCGGCAGCAGCAGCAGCAGAAGAGCGACCGCAATATAGAGGAGAAAATATAGACCTGGGAATATACTTTGTCCACTCTTCACCAAATGCTGATACAGATCCCAATTCCAACCATCCCCCCCAAACCCACCTCGTCTGCCTAAATGCCTGGCACTGCTCCTGTCCCGCTTTTGCCCTGGCCGCATTTCAACACCTGGGTTCTCCTGAGACCGCAATGGCAGAAGAAGAAAGCAGCGGTCCTGGAGAAGAAGACGAGGGCAGAAGCAGATGCAAAGGGGAAGAAAGTAACCCTCTTTCCGCCCCTCTTCCACGTTATACTTACAACGACGACGACTTGCACAGGGGAAATAATTCTTCATCTGCACCTGCATCTACATCTACATCTACACCTACAACCCCTTTCCCATTTGGCGGCACATTAACCAGAGACTCGATGAAGAATAGCCACCACGAAACACCCGTGTGCAAGCACCTTCTCGCCTGTGTGTTGGGGAGCCTTTGCCCGGCATTGTTTGGTGGTGGAGTGGAGACGGTTGTTGTTGACGAGAGGGATGGTAAAGGGGAAGGACAAGGGGAAGTGGAGATGGCTGGGAGAGTTGCACTAACCTAGGCTCAGACTGGTTTTTCCATCCTTTTTGTAATGTAACTTTAAAGGGAGTTTTGGTTTGTGTTCATGACGATATACCCATGGGTGTTTGGGAGTTTATACGGTGTTTGGGGCTAGTTTTCATTTGGGCAAAAGAAAGAAGAGGGTGGTATAAATGGCATAGACAGAGTTTGGGGAAAGAGGAGGGGGGAAAGAAAAGAGTCGAAGAGTATTGTCGACGTGTATTTAGTTACTTCGCAATATTGAAATGTGCTTTTTACATCGGATATTCCAATGTAAGGAGGGATGGTTAGTTAAACCTGCAGCAAACCGGCAACCCCCAGTTAAGCTACAAGGAATTGCTAATTTGGTGCTCTCTCACCACCCCCCCCCCCCCCCCCCCCTCCCCCCCCTCTTTCCCTCTCGTATATAGATCATTGTATCCATGAAGAGCTAGACGTTTTATGAGCGCCTGGAAGCAGCTTGTCTTCCAAGAGTTTTCCATAGAAATAGAAACTAGAAACCGTCCTTAAATAACTGGGCCAAGCTCTCTATATGTCAAAAGACCCTTGGTGCCGGAGATGGCGTCTTTACATGGTGTCGACTTCGCTCCTAACCTGAACCCACCACAAAAGGAGACATTAGGTATTGTAAGGGGAGAGGAAGGAGTACGAACTCTAATTTGTTTCATGGCGGTTGATTTTACATGAAATTCGACATAATGCTGCTTGACAGAGTCGTCAACGATAAATGGGTGGGAAAGAGCTAAGCTAACCAACCATAAGGTAGAAAGCGTGAAAGGGAGTAGGGGACACAAAGTAGGGCGGGATAGGTTTCAAGGAAAATAGAGAAGGATCGAGCAGCGAGAGAACGGAAGAAAGCAAAATCAAAATCATCCCTTCTTCCCCTTCTCCTTCGTGTCCTCTTGCTCTTGCTTGGAATCGTTGTTGTTGGCCGGAGCCTTGAAATTTTGGGAATTATTGTTATTATTGCCATTGCCATTCGCTGTGGTGCCATTTTTCTCATCTTCCTTCTTTGCTTCTTGTTCTTCCTGCTGTTGGCGGTTTTGGATCTTGTTCTCGATAAGGTCGTGGAAAGCAGTGATGGCTCTAATCAGACTACTAAGATAAATAGCCATAAGCTGGTCGTTGGTCTTGATGCTCATGGCACGTGCAAGTTCTGTGTTTTCTATCTGTGATGGTTCCATTCCGTTTACTTGTGAGTTGTTTGTCTTGGGGGTGGAAAGGTTGGGGAGAAGATTGAAGACGTCCTGAAGGTTTCCGAGAATGGCATGGTTGACAGGTAGGTCGCCATCTAGCACCTTTTGTAAATATTGGCCGATATCTCTGAGCCGGAGGTGGAGGCCTTGTAATGACTGTAGTTGAGATGTGATGCGGGTGGACAGGGTGCCAACGGCAACATCTCTTATGTCCCGGAGGAGATGTTCAACACCGATCTCTTCCGCTTCTTCAGCTTCGATTATGGAAGGGGTGTGGACAAAAGTTTTGGCAGTGGTTGTTCCGTCCTATTGTGACAGGATTAGCGCCGGTAACGTCATGAATATCATGGAAGGTAAACAACGCGCACTCACATCTTTAATCTCCTCAACAGCAAAGTAGGCATCTGTGGGGACTCCAACCTCCTTTGGTTGCACGTCAATGATAACTAGCAAAGGATTTGGTGTGTATCGTTTGAAAAGCTCGTTGATCTCAAGATCTGCCGCTCTGAGCTTGGGACCAGAGTGATACCATCCGATAAGCTTCTCACGAGCATTAATCTTCTTAAACATATCATTCATGGACTCGACGAAATTGTGATCTAAAAACCAGACAGAAGGGTCCTTGTCGTCTTCCTCGAAGGGCACTGTATGCGGTATCGAATCTTGCGTTTAGCGGATGGGAAAAATGAAAGGGAGAGGATAAGGCGATTAAACCATACCAGCAAAGCTGTTCGAGACTCTGACATTCCTTCCATCATTTTGGCCCAGAAGAACTCCGACTACCCGTCTTCTCGTTCCCTTTGCTGAACGTCCGTAGTGGTCTGCGACTGAGAGGAGGACTAATGGGGCGACGGAGACAGTACGTGTCACCATGGACAGGGTGTCTGCGGTGGTTGCAGGCATGCTGGGTTAGAGAAGGGAGTTTAGGAGTTAAGGGATAGTCGTGGAGAGCAGGAACTATTCAATAGTGATTGGCTGGTTTATTTGAGGTGATCTTCTTTTGAAGCTCATATCCATGGATTTCTTTGAAGCTGGGAAGAGATGCTGACTAATGGGCTCAGAGGCTTGTGGCTGGTGCAGAAGCCGTGGCTTGCCCGCCCACATTTGGGATATTCAAACAAACAATCCCAGTATCGATAATTAATGCATGGACTATGACTTCCACGGAACGGACAGGTAGAATAGAGAGTAAAATAATAGGACGAATCTATTTAAGTGGAATAGAGAGAGTGGTTAAAGGAAACACATGTATAGCTGTATTCAATTGTAAATATTTTTGCCTCGATGGTTAAACCCTCCGGAATCATTTGGCTTGCACTGAGTGCCCAGGCACAGTTTTGTTCCCTGGCTTCAGCTGAATGAAATACTGGATTCCCCGTTGTCTGTTCAAATTTGGTGCCTGGCAGTAGACCTATGGGATCCTCTGTGCACACTGGCGTTCCTTGCCTAAAGACGTCTGTGGTTTAGCTGGACATGGCTAACTCAAAGCAGAGGAGCTAGCAGAGGGCATGCGCGGAAAAGTCGTCTCGAAGCGCACCTCGGCCGTGCGGGAGAAAGCTGTTGTTAGTTCGTTTGGTTCATTCCATCCCAACTCCCGGTTCGTCGTGTTTCCTTGGCCCATCCAAACTTCAACCGCTCTAAAAAAAAAAAAAAAAAAACCCAACCTTCTCTGCTCTAAGAGATTGCTACGGTACCTACTGCTACCATTTCTAAACTTACACCGCACATCTCCAACAGAACAGCCGCTCGTCTTCTCGTTCCCTACCTTGTCCCTGGATCTTGATCAGACTGGCCGTTTCCTCCTCTCCGTCAACCACCCCCAATCTGCATCCCGCCTCGCATCCCCGCCACTTCATTCTGTACAATGGCTCCTATCAAGGACGAGACAATCGATGGCCTTAAGAGCATCATCAGCGAGCTGGAGTCGCGGGTGGTTCAATTGGAAGGGCGATTACTTCACGGAGGCGGCTCTTCACAACCAAAGTCCATCACAGACTCTGTGCGGATGATCTTGATGGGCCCTCCAGGCGCTGGTGTGTTCTCTCCTCCGCTCCCACTCCCATTTTACGTATACACCACACACATATATATATACACACATTGAAAATAAACATATGCGTACTACACAATCAAAATGGCTGAATATTAATGATCTTCCTTTTTGCAGGCAAGGGAACGCAAGCACCCAAAATCAAGGACAAGTTCTGCGTGTGTCACCTGGTGAGTGCATTTGTTCAATGAAAATAAATGAAAGCAAAAAACTACAACCTTGGCTGACTGAATCGTGTGTGTGTTTTTTTATCTTTCCATTTATCCGTAGGCTACCGGAGACATGTTACGATCACAAGTCGCTCGCAAGACCGAGTTGGGCAAGGAAGCGAAAAAGATCATGGACCAAGGCGGATTGGTTAGCGATGAGATTATGGTTAACATGATCAAACACGAATTGGAAAATAACAAGGAGTGCCAGAACGGGTAAAGAAGAAACTGCCCCCTCCTATTCTGCCCCATTTTTACGGGGTTATGATCCTCCCGTTTCCCTTCTCTGCCGATTTATTTCTTACACGTGCATATTTTTCTGACTCGAGAAAAATGCAATTTTTGCATTTGGTTGTAAATCACCAGCTTTATCCTGGACGGATTCCCCCGCACTGTCGCCCAGGCTGAAAGGTTAGACGGCATGCTGAATTCCCGCGGCCAGAAGCTTCAGCATGCCGTCGAGCTCCAGATTGACGACTCTCTCCTCGTTGCACGGATAACTGGCCGCCTGGTGCATCCCGCTTCAGGACGTTCGTATCACAAGATCTTCAACCCGCCAAAGGAGGCCATGAAGGATGATGTCACCGGCGAGCCGTTGATCCAGCGGTCAGATGACAACGCGGATGCGCTGAAGAAGAGGCTGAAGACATACCACTCGCAGACGGAACCTGTTGTGGGATACTACAAGACCACCGGCATCTGGAAGGGGATCGATGCTAGCCAGGAGCCTGGACAGGTGTGGAAGAGCCTGCTGCAAGTCTTCGATGCGGATAAGGCTGCGTCCTCGAGTGGGATACTTGGCAAGATCGGCTTGTCGAAATAAGACTAGCCTGATTATTGTTTGTTAATGAAACGTTGTTTCGCCCTAGTTCTCCTCCAGAGTTCTCTCTTCCTCCCGCTCCCCGTCCGCGCGCGTGTGCGTGTGTGTATTCCGTCTCATTCGGCCCGGTTCCTCTTTTCTTGTTTTCTTTCTTTCTTTCTTTCGTTTTTTATATATATTCTTACTCTTTTCTTTCCATCATAACGATCATCGTCCGGTTTCCCCTAACGGATTCCCTCCTAGGTTGTATTCTCTCCGGTGTTTCAGTAATGGATCCTGCCCCTTTTACCTACCCCCCAACTGGGGAAATCTTATATATGTGTCCATGATTGTATACGCAAAAAGCTTCTATTTGGCCTTCTAATCTTTCTTTTTCTTTTTCTTCTTCCTCTCTTTGAGTTGGTGATAAAACCCGGTAAGCAACTTACATCCAAACAAGGGACCTCGGATTTGCTCGTACATAGAAAGGAAAGAACATTTTGCATACAATACCTTTTCCGCCGTTGTTCAATAAAGAGCGACCAGCCAGTGATGGTTATATATTGAGTTGCTTTTGTCTCTGGCTTTTCTTCGCCTTTTCGTTTCGTTTCATTTCATTTCATTTCTTTTCTTTTCGTTCTCTCTCCATATGAGCAATGTTGCGGTTGTTCTTAATTTCTTCTTCCTTCTTCCTCGGCTATATGGATATAGGAGGATTATTTGTGCTTTTATCTTCCTTTCAATGTGATGGTTGATATTGATACCCTAAACCCCTCGCCCTCTCTTTTTAATGCCTGTGCATTACCTGGCAGTCAATTAGATATGAGAAAGATCTGGAGATCTGGAGAATCACTCGGGGGGGTTTGACATGAATAAAAGCTACTATTCATTTCTATCACATCTTTAATTCTGACAAAAAAGGGGAAGAATTAAAAAAAAAGAAGACTCTCTGCACCTCTCCCTGCATCTGCCTGCATCTGCCTGGCCTCCTGTTGCTGGGTGACTGCAGCCATCTCCCTCCCTGAGATGGCGTGATCAGACAAACAGTGAATACCACTGTTGTGTTGTGTGTTGTGTTGTAGCTGGTTGTGGTTTTCCCCCAAACAGCCTCTTTCTTTTCTCCTCCACACAGGCAATCTCTCCTTCTCCTCCTCCCTTTCTTCTCTCCTCACTCTCTTTCATCACGCTTCTCGTCGTTGTTTGTCATCCTGCACACAGTCTACAGATTTCCCCTGGCCTTTTGCTCACCAGCTACATCCTCCACCCCTTTTAATTTCTCTTTAAATCTAAAAAGATTCGGATTCATTCCCACTCTTTGTGAGAAAATGGGCACCTGTTTCTCCTGCTTTAGTCGCTATGAGGATAGTGATGATGAGTCTGTTACTGTCCGTGGCCTGGAGATTGGGTCTCCTCAGTTGTAAGTCCTCTTCTCCCAAAAGGAGCAAACAGATATAGATTTGTCCTCCCCCTTTAGCTACTCATTTCTAGCCCCTTTTCCCAACTCCAAGCAGGTGAAATCCACAACTGTTTGCTTGTTCTTTTTTACTGCTGGCAACTTGGGGCCTTTTTGCACATCCCCTGACATTTATTTCAGTTATTTATGAAGCTTTGTGATCAGATGGCTAATATCTTGACTCTTTTTCATCATTGCGGTTACCTTTTAGCCCGCAGACCACATTGGACCTGAACATGCATAATTTGCGTCGTAAGTTTTCTATTCCCATATATACACATTCTCTCAGGTAGAATCAGATGAAAATGTGCAGGAGAAATACATAAGATCTTCAAAGCCCTTTTTTAACTTCTTCTTCTTCTTCTTCTTCTTCTTCTTCTTCTTCTTCTTCTTCTTCTTCTTCTGTTGTTCTTATTTCAGGAGATTATGTTGTTTTGTTTATAACCTCTTCCAAAAACCCCCTCTCTATCAGTTCTACCCCTGTTTCGTTCGTGGGAAAACTTGCTAAGATATATCCCTCCACTTGCCCATTCCTCCCCCTTTGCAGCTATAACTCGCCATGACGGTCGCGAACTCGAAGTCTACCCAGAAATACGCACCATGCCCCGTACTATGAACTTGGCCGACCTTGGTCAACTTGGCGAGGTCGCTGCTTCGGCAATGGCCGTTGACGAGCAGCCCGGCCGTCTCGTAAGTTTATCCCCTACTTCGTCGCACCAAAGATCAATCACAAAGCCCAAGACATGCACACTCAGATTTAAGAATACCTACTTGTTCATATTCTTTTTTTTTTTTTTTGGAACAACCCGATTGATGACCTGTGTGACAAAATTCTCGTGTTCCAAAGGTGGTTGTGTGTGTTGACGCCATAGTCTTAGACTCCTGAGGTGGCGCCCGTCAATGTCGATGCCAAGGAGGAGGAGCCCGCCCCCCCGAAGGTTGATGATGTGACTGTCGATGCCTCTACTTCGCCCACCGACGTAGAGGATGTCATTGAAGAGACGGTCGCCCCTGGTACGGCTCGTTGAAGATGAAGCCATTGAATTTCGCTCTTCTTTTCTCTATCCGCAAACAAGGAACTGTTGTCTTCGCCCATTACTCAATGCCAATCGTACGACAATCAGCGCCATGTCCATATCCCGCAAGACCTGGTCCTTACGATGAAAAAAGGAGAGCGAATATCATTGTCCCTGAGGATGGAGGGCTTGTATTTATGTTTGCGGAGCCTATTTTCTGCGTTTTTTTCCCTTTCTGCTTTTGTTAAATCCATGTGCATGGGATTACTTCACTTTGTGATTCAACTTGTTTTTCGCATGGGCTCTGTTTATTGTGAAAAAACGAAGATTTTTTCCCTCTTTTCATTTTCTGTTCAAATGTACCGACCGCACCCCTTTTTTTGGCGCTCTTTTCAATTTGGCAGCAGAACATGCCTGGTGAGACATTCTGTTCAGCAATTACTACCTTTGTTTTGTCTCCCACCAGGTCATCATTTTTTTTCTTTCTTTCAATGAATACCTGCTACTGAGGACCAAAGAGAAAAGAAAATGTGAAACCATCGTCATGTTGAAGGGAAGTCAATGAAAAGAAAAGGGGGAGTGCGGAGCTGCGGTGGAGGAGATGTGAGACTTTTATTTAAAAAAGATTTTTCATTTTCATTTTTCATTTTTTACTTTAATACACATGCAGTCAAGAGAGATGAGACCATTAAATAGCGAATAAGACGAGATGCCCTCCTCCCAAACCCGGATTCCTCTAGTCATTTTCTTTGTTTTTTTTTTTCACTTACTCCCTCTAGTTCTCTGTGGAAGGTGCCAGCTTTACTTGGGAAACATAACACTGACACTGATTTGGCGGTGCGAAGTCAGTTTTGGTTTATATCATTTGTAGATTGCTGAGGGCATCTGGTGCTCCGTTTTGCAGATGAAAACTATCACTAGCTAACCGATTCCGGCCATCTCAGAAAGCAATCATCCAACCAACGATTCCTTTATACAATTATTCATTCTCACAATCTAAGCAACCCCCTTCTTCCCCCCGAGCGTGACCGGATACTCCGTCGACTCAATCTCATCCGGATACTTCAACCCACCCTGCCTCCTCGCCTCATCCATGACATCCATGATCACCAAGCTTTCCTCCCACGACATCGTTTCACTCTCCAACTTCCCATCTCTCACACACCTCGCAGCCTCATCAGCCTCCCAATACATCCCTTTTCCTTCCCCCGGAAACTCACCCACGACCTCCCTAACCTCTCGTGCGTCACCAGCTTCCCCAGGACCCGTAAGGGAAATCACCTTAAAACTCTCCGGATGGAATGGGTACCCGAAGACCTGAATCTCGCCCCGCGTGCCCTGGATGCGCACCGTGGGCCCCGCAGTCCATTTCCCGTCCAGATTAGAGATAAGGCGGAAGTTTGTCATTGCGATACCCTGAGCTTTATGCGTGCCGGCGGGCGTCGATTGCGGGAATTCGAGCAGGATGGTGCTGCATTCATCGGCCCCTGTCGCGGGGTAGTGGATCATCTGGGAGCTGATGGAGGAGGGTGGTTTGCGGTCGGCGAGGGGCCGGGTGTGGTAGAGGGTTTGGAAGACCCATGTTAGGGAGTAGACGCCCACTGCATCCAGGGTGGGTTTTATTAACAAAAAAAAATTTCAACTTGACTAGTTGCCAAGACAGGATATCAAGGGGACTGGAGAATAAAGAAGAATAAATATTTTAAATAATATATAGACTTACCATCCAGCAAAACCCCGCCGGCCAAATCCATATTAACCATCCGATGCGCCGTCCCCCACTCCCCCTCCGGGTCTGTGCTCCCACAGCTCGTATCGGCAATAACCCTCAAAACCTCCCCAATCTCGCCCTTGGCAACCAGCTCGCGAATTTGCACGGACAGCGGGAAGAACCTTGTCCATACCGCCTCCATGAAAAACAGCTCGCGCCGGCGCGCCGTCTCAACCAGAATCCGCGCCTGCGCCGCATTGACCGTCAGCGCCTTCTCACAGAGCACATGCTTCCCCGCATTCAGCGCCAGCATGGCGTTCTGGAAATGATGCGAGTGCGGGGTGGCGATGTAAACGATGTCGACGTTTGGGTCGTTGACGAGCGCCTCGTAGGAGCCGTGGGCGGTGCATGGTTGCGGGATGGCGTTGTCGGTGATGAATCTCTGCGCCCGCTCGCGCGAGGTGGAGGATGCGACGGCGGCGATTGTGTGGGAGATGTCGGAGGCGTTGCGGAGGGAGGGGTCGATGAGCATGTCCCGTGCGAACGCTGGGTGATGGAAGTGTCATTGTTAGATAGATATTTTGGGGTGCGCGGGGGTTGGATTGGAGCGTTTCATCGGGGTATTTTGTGTGTTGTTCTTTGTTTGATGGGCTTTCTTTAGGTTGTTTTATCATCATTTGTTTTTTTTATCTTACATCTGGCAATTCCTCCCGTCGCTAAGCGGGGTAATTTACGTATCAGTAGACTTTCTTTCTCTATTGAAACAGAGTGCTTTTGTTTTTACAATCATAATCGAGAGGGAAGACGTGGAATGCAGTGTTCAACTTACCCATAAACCCCCACCGAATATTATATGGCTCCGCCATTGCTTCTGGATTCATCAATAAACGATAGTATTCAATGGGAATACTAGGTTCAGGAAAGCTAGCAATCGTATGCGGTAAAGGGGAAATTAGCACGGTGGCAGATAACTTCGCTGTGAGAGGGCAAAGCGTGGACTGGGTTGATAGAGAAAAAAGACATCTTCTACAGTACAGTAGCTATGGTTTGCCGGTTCCAAGTTCCCCACTGCAGGCGATGTAACTGTCCACAGACCACGGCGGGGCTATGGAACATCGGGTTAGGGTTTCGGCATGCCGATGGGAATTTCGTGGCGTCCGGGATTGGGATGTCGGGTGGAAAATGGGCAATACCAAGCTGATTTTGTAGTCGTCAATTGTATGGAGGAGTTATTGAGGGTGCTCATTTCATTCCATTTCATTTTATTTATTTATTTATTTGAAAAACAAAAATCAAAAGAACAAAATCATTGAAAACAATCGATTAAACCGATGTGATCTTAATGTCCTGCACATGGATGCTGCACAGTTACAGAAGCACTTACTACAACAATAACTCCTACAGCCAACATACAAAAGCCAAATAAATAAAAAAAGGAGAAACACCTCGATAAATCAAGTGACATTATCAGCTCAATATATGAGTGACGCCGCGCCACGCCGCGCCACAGCCATCCTATGATAACAAGTGAACAACGTAATAACGCAGTCTGAGTCGAAGCATCAGACGGATATTACATGCCATGAGAAGCTAGTACATTACGCTGAAGTGGGAAAAGGGGTCGGGGAGATTTGGATACATAAGGCCGTCCTTAAACGGCCTTACTGACGACGTCATGATTAATAGGACAAAATTTGTCAGGCAGAGATGCGAGTTTCGGGAGGGTATAGGGGTTGTCTATAGAAAGCGCCCAATACATAAAAGAGAAAATTCTTTGAAGAGTAGAAAATGTCATGACACAGGTTCAGTTTTTATTCTAACGCTAGTTGTGACATTTTCTGGTTCCTGTAAATAATAATAATAATAATAATAGAGAGAAAGTACAAGTTAGTATATACGAACAGTACATATATATATACACGCACGATTTGATTTGAGACTGGTAAGGATGGAGGGTGATATCATACCTCTGCTTTCCGTTTCCCCAGGACAGAGTCTGGAGTCCCCGTTCTACCCACCGGTGTACCCCGTCCCGTTGTTATGCCATCCTTCGCGACCTCTGAATAGCAGCTGGAATGATATATACGACCCCCCACTTTACTAGCATCATGCCAGATCCAATCTTGCGCCTCCTCAGACCATGTCGACTCGAATTTCTCCTGGCATATTGGGCATGGAGCATTGCGTAGCGCTGCGTCATTGGGTGCATGGATCCATTGCTTTTGCGACGATTTCTTTGCCGCAGCCGCAGTCGAATCTGACATCGACCCGTTCGCGGAAGTTGCACTATCGCCTGTTGGACCGCCAGTATCGTCATCAAATTCTCGAGATTTTATCCATTCCTGTGTTTTTTTGGCCGTTAATAACTGTAATCTAGGTGGTTTCCTAAAAAAAGAAAGGAGCATGGTTTATTTACCCGTTCATCCAGATACCAGCTACGACTCTGTCCACGCTTGGATGCTTCCGTCATGCGCTGATTGGTTTTGAAGTGCCAATCCAAGTGCCTTGCTTTTTTCTCTTTTCCTTGGTCATCCGAATAAAAGCGTCGACCGCATGTACCACATCGGTTCGACTTTTCTTCGTACAGGGTAGAAATTAAGTTCGGCCTCGGGCTAGATAGAGTGGGTAGGGAAATTGTTAATGTATAGACTTTTTTACGGGCATTATTCACTTTATTCTATTATTTTACTACAAGGGAGCTTACATCCTGATGGACGCTGAAGTCATTTGGATATTAATTTTGACTTCAAGTGGGTTGGGTAATTGTGATATAACAGCAGGTGGCGTATATACCGATTGTCCGGGGAGAATGAAAGGTAGATTGGGAGGTGTCGGTGGAGCAGAAGCAGCGGGGGGTGGAAGGAGGCCTCGAGCTCTAAGAGAAGCAATCAGGGGATTCTCTGCTAGGTTAGGTGCTGTAGAGTGTGCGGGGGGAGGCGGAGTGCTGGTAGCCTGAGGCTGTAGAAACGGCGCGATATGGGGCAGCGGTGGTGGCGGCGGCGTTCGGCTTTGCTGGTTTGCTGTCGCCTTTATAAGCTCGGCAATTGTAGCTGGATTCAGAAGAGATTGAAGGTTTGGCTGAGGGGTGTGGCTTTGTATTGGTTGAACTGGTCCCTGTGTTACGGGAGGAGTTGGAACAACTCGAGGGGGCAGCTGGGGTTGGGGCGTTGGTGAAAGCTGAGATACCTGATCTCGAATGAGTTTTAGCTGGTCTTGAGGTAATTTTTGCTGTTGC
Organism: Histoplasma capsulatum G186AR; assembly: GCF_000150115.1. Taxonomy (NCBI): domain Eukaryota; kingdom Fungi; phylum Ascomycota; class Eurotiomycetes; order Onygenales; family Ajellomycetaceae; genus Histoplasma; species Histoplasma capsulatum. The sequence goes on along the minus strand of NW_025544814.1, from coordinate 825,455 downwards.
AGGATGTTCTGGAGGTCTAGAAGGGCTTTAAGCTTTTGTTGAAGTGAGGGATCAAGTGGATTGTTTGCAAAGTCAGTTCGAGCGGTCGAGATCAGATTTTCTATATCACGATGTAATGCGCTAAGATCAATTAAGTCTTGGGGTGGTTGTCCGTATGGCTGGGCCTCTTGAGTTGGAAGCTGCAATATATTATTACTATGAGAGCGAACTACATCATTCGGTTGCAAAGTGAATACTTACATAGGACTGCTGCCCATTAGTTGGGTATTGTTGGGGGGCAGTTTGATTGGCGGATTGGGTATATCGTGGGGAAACTTGCGGCGGAGTTGGAGTGTTTCGCCATGTAGTAGTGGTTGGAAGCGTAGTAACGCCACGATTCCGCCGAGGGA
>NW_025544814.1:758475-824190 GCF_000150115.1 Histoplasma capsulatum G186AR | reverse complement strand
AAGTCCTGTAGACATGCTGCGTACTGATATGCCGATGTAATCGCGAAGTATCAAGAACAGACAACAAGGATATCGCAAGAAAGAGCAAGGGAAGGAGAAATGGAATAGAGAACGGAAATGTAACCAGGGCAAAAGGCGAGAGAGATTTCCCTTGGAAGTTTGCGAATTGTCTTGTTTTAGCCAGGAGTATTGTGAATGGATTCTTTTTCTTTTTCTTTTTCTTTTGTTCTCTGTCTTCTGTGGTTGTTCCCTTCCCCTTCCTCGTCTTTCCAGTGAAGCCGCAAGCTTCTGCTAATTTGAGAGTGCGAACGAATTGACAAGAATAGGCACGACAGAATTTGTAGAATGGTTGCTAAGCTATTCTCTTCAAAAACTTGACAGACAAGCCGATGTGAAACTCCAGCTGCAAAAATATGTATCCTTCGTAAACCATCCGCCAACCAGTAAGACCACCGTACAATGCCGCCCGTCCTTTTCCCCGTACTTCTCAGCGACGAATGCCAAATACCCCAACAGTGAGCGTGCTGGAAGCTAAGGAAAATGCCCTGGACGATAGTGGGTGTTATGGATATGTTTGCCGATGAGGCAAGCCAAGGAAGGAACCCGAGATGCAAAATTTGGAAGAGGACGACGGGGAAATGATAATTAGTAAGTACAATTGAAGGCAAGAAGAAAACAGAATATCAAATCCAGGGGAGCTGACGGAAGCGGTGGTTATCTATCCAGGGATATTCAACAAAGGAGCTGGGGTGATGTTGGAGTTGGCTGGAGTTGGTTGTCGCATGTGGAAGCTGGAAAGGATTTGATGTTCTTCAGAGCCTGCTGCATGAGTCAGCTGAGTCCACGTGAATCTCACATGAGCCCATAGATGTGGCTTGTCTCGGAATGCCCAGCCTCTTCGCTCCGAAGAGTGGGCTTGCACTCCATCATTGCTTGACAAAATCTTACAGAGGGTCAGAGAAAACAGTTGCAGTTTATATGAGAGTTGAAAATGCCTCTATACAAATGAAAGCATCATCTTCAAGAAGCTACATGACCCCTCTACATCCATCTCATCATTATATAATTGATAGATCTGAATCCATAATCTCCATAGCTATTTTCTGTTACTAACATAACATTCAATACCTGATGATAAGTACTAGTATTGATGAAGATATTAGAATTGAAGTTTTACTATGGATGTATACTAATCTGTATGAAGTAATGGAATTCGGAATGGAGAGCACCCACCTTTCACTATCTGCCCTCTGTGAATAGAATATGTCTCATAAAAAGCACTCTGTCTACCTACCCACCTGCCTCCACGAATAGAGAATCACCAATAAATATTGATTGGTGTTGTTGATGGTTGGATGGAGCGATTGGAGCACTCTATCTATCTGCCTACCTACCTACCTCAACGAATAGAGAATAATCTCTTATAGAGAACACCCTAGCTGCCACTACTGGCTTACAATGTGACAATGAATGGAAGCAGAATCTCTCATAGAGATTCTCTATTCATGGAGGTAGGTAGGTAGGCAGCTATCACTCCATCCAGCCGCCACCACCACCAATCCATATCTACTAATGATTCTCTATTCGTGGAGGTAGGTAGGTAGATAGATAGAGTGCTCCAATCGCTCCATCCAACCACCACCACCATTGATCAACATCTATTAATGAGCATATACATTGGTTTATATAGTATCTAGCTAGATCCGATAGGTATTTTAATATAATATAGAATGATTTGGTGATGGTATCTTCTTTTTCCTTGAGATCTTAGCAAGTGTAGCTTCTGAAGATAAAAGGTGGCATTCTACAGCAAGCTACATCACTTTCATCTAGTTCATATCATATCCTTAAGGAGAGTTGGCTTCTTAATCTCTGTTACTTACACCCAGACCTTGTAGATGATGTGATGTTGTGAGATTTCAGTATCAATCTCAAATGCGACAAAAAACAGTCAATGGCTGTGCCAAATTAGGCTTAGTGTGGATCAGATGGAATGTGATTGGCTCATTGGTGGAATTGTCAGATAATTGCGGTAGTCCGAAACAAGTTAGTGTTCTGAGCGAAGTGGCGGAATCTGGGTCGCAGTGTCATTCCACGTCAGGATAACCCAAGCAAGTGGATGTTGGACTATTTATGTTGGTCCGAGTGGAATGAACCTGCGCTGGAGAGACCCCATGTAGCCATGCATGAAAACAAATTTCTCCTCTACTCTCTGTTTCTGATCAGCTAGTTACCTGCCAGTTGGACATTTAACACCTTTTCACTTGTGACAACCTCACCATGAATTTCCACATCTTAACTCTACTTTGGGCTTTTCTTTTGCCAACCGTCCTCGCTGAAACTCGACTGGGACCAGAGAAGGCAGTGTTGGTCACTTATCCTTCAAAAACACCTGCCTCCGTCATCGAAAAGGCTATACTCGCTCTCGAGGCCGCAGTATGCAACTTACCTATCATGCTACCCATTATGGAGAAATCTGATTGCTAACCAAGCCTTATTTCAATGAGTTGAACAGGGCGGAAAAATAACTCATAAGTTTGGTAGGTTACTGCTGCTCTCATATGTACTGTATATATTTCTACCGGAATGGATGCCTAGTGGGAGTTTCTACTAACTCACGGCTTTGTTATTCAGTGCTGATCAAGTATGGTCCCTTCCGCGCTTTTATATCTCTATTTATACCACCCGCTAAGATGTTGGAAACTAGGGGCTTTGCTGCAACTGCGCCCGCAACGGCCTTGGAAATGCTTTCATCATTGTCGGTGGACTTTGCTCCGTGGATCGAAGAAGATCAGATGGTCACCGCCAACGGTGACTTGTCATCCGGCGTCAATAAAGCGTGATTCTTGCAGAGCAAACCGTCGTCGAGCAGAAACCGTATTCTGCTCCTTCGTTTATGACCCAATCGCCCTGTTTTCTGATATGTTTTCCGGCTACAATAAAGCCACTATCCATCCTCAGTTGTCAGATGATAATATGCTTTCTTTCAGCAAAGCCAAGGAGGACCTGCTAGGATGCAGCGCGTCTGACAATCGCCGCGTAATGATACGGCGTTGCAATACCATAGTTGTATATCTATGTTACTCATTATTTTTCATTTTCTAAACTTCATTATTTTTTTGTATAGTTCAAAACTACTTGCCATAGATGATGGAAAATGTGCTGGCATGACTGATGCATTAATCATACCCTTTTTTTTGGATTGATTATTGAAAGCAAACATGATCCGTAGACAATAACAATGAATGCTGTAAATATATTTAACTCTCGCATGATGAACCCACTTAAATACCGAGGCAACTATGGAGTGAATCCACATAAAACTGCGGTGAGCGCTGCTCGCTGTTTTGCTTTTTGTTGAAACTAGACCTTTTCCTGGGATCTGACGCTAGGTTATTCTTAGGCCGGTGACTTCTTCCGAGCCCTCGAATCGCAACTCCTCACCACCTATGAATATACAAACGCGACTTGCAGCAGCTAACCACCCCGTTTCTCGCCTCTATCCGCGTGCCATGATGCTGGATCATTCTGGCTCAAATTCCTCGCATATCGTATAAACTCGTGTCGCACAACCCCGCATCACAATGCTCTCCGACCTCATTTCCTCAACCCTCCTCGAATGGATCAACAGTTTTGATTTGGGCACAACCATTCGATCCATTGACCAGTTGAGCGATGGCTCCATCCTTTGGGATACTCTGCAGGATATTGACCCGCAGTACTTCCTTGGAGAATTGCCAGAGCGTTCACCCTCAGACCACTGGGTCCCACGATGGCAGAACCTAAAACACCTCCATAAGGCATTGATCAGTTATATAAGGAATCAGAACGATGGCGAAGTACCTTCGGGGCTCAATATCTCTCCCGACTTAAAGGCCATCGCGGAAATGTCGTCGATGAAGGAAACAAACGAACTCCTCAAGTTATTCCTTCTTGCAGCCATTAGTTCGCCAAATGCGGAAGCCTACATAACGACCATGCAGAAGCTGTCCACATCGACACAAGAAGGGCTGAAGGATATTATACAAGAAGCACAAAATCCGTCTGATGAAAGACTGGAGGAACTTGATTATGAGCTGTCCACCAGACGAGATATGCCCATGGACCCTGAACTGCGCTTCGAGGAACGCTTCGGAAAGGTGCTGGCCGAAAAGGACAAACTGTTTAATGAAAAACAAGAACTTGAGAAAACAGTGGAGGATTTACATGACCGCTTAGCTCGACTTCAAGAGAGCCACGATACGGTTTTGGATAGACTCACATCTACTGAGGATCGCTTGATGACCCTGAAATCCGGGAAGGGGGATTTGATACCGAACGCCAAAACGTTGGAGAGCAGAACGCGCCAGCAGGAGGATATTATTGCGTCTCAAGAAGCTAAAATCCAGGCGTCTCAGGACGAAATCGATAGTCTACGGATGACTGTCGAGTCATTACGTGTAAAGAATCAGAGATTCCAAAAATTGCAAGATGACTACGACGAAGTGAAGAACGAACGAGACCAACTTTCTAGACGAGCAAATGCGGCGGAGAAATATCGACAAAAACTCCAAGTCAGCCACGATTTCGAAAAGGAGAATATCGCGCTCAAAAATCAGGTCAAGGATTTACAGCAGCAATTGCGAGATAGCGATATTAACCAGAAATCTTCATCTGAACGGGACGTGGAGCTGGAGGAGTACCGTCGCGTTCTCCCAAGAATAGAGCAGGATCGTCACGAGATTCAAAACGTTAAGAAGCAGCTAGAATTTAACAACCATGCTCTCACCGAGAGGCTTCAAAGCGCAGAAGATCAACTTGCCAGGGACGAAGCCACTATCAGCGAATTGCGGGACCGAATCCGGGAACTCGAGGGTTTGGAGAGCCCAACTACACCCGGAAGCACAACTCCAAAAGCACACGGGACTTTCCAGAGAGATCTTGACGAAGTTGGGAGACGAGAAGCACAGCTGTTAGTATCATGTGTCTTGTAAACAGTTCAAGTGCTAACTAGCTCTAGGAAAATTGAGAATGAAGAGCTTAAGCGGGAGCTTGAGAAATTCAACAGCGGAATATCGCCCTCGAGCGTAAGGATATCCCAGTACCAGTCACCTTGCCACAGAAACATGCTGATAGTCAATCCCAGGATACCGCAAAAGCGTCCCCTAGAGTTGGACTTGGTGATACTAAATTTGCAGAGAAGTGGGAATCACACCTTCCATTTACATCGATTAAGATCTAACGAATGTCACAGTGATGCATATAGAAAGCTGCAAAATGAATATTCAGTCATTCAAAGGAAACTTTCTGATGCACAAAGCGAAATGGAAGCAATAGAACAGCAGCTCCAGGATTCAAAATCCAAATGTGAGTTTATGCATTTCTAAGATAGAATTCATCTTGCGCCTCTCTTACTGATATTGTCGAAGTGGGCGGGATCAGCAAGGAGAAACTCGACATGGTCGACGCAGCAAACGACTCTTCTCCCCCTGACGTGCTAAAAATTCGAGATGACGTGCATGCCCTTCGAAGCAAAATCCAGGATCTCGAAACCAAGCTCACTGCCAGCCAATCACTCGTCCAGGATGTAACTGCTGAACGTGATTCTGTCCGGAACATGATCACTAAGAAGGAGCAAGAAATGCAAGGCGAAGACCAGGCTACCATGGATGAGATGAAGAAGCTTCTTGACGAGGTTACCGCTAGGTTCAACAACAATAATGCGAACGGGCCTCAACTCTCAGGAACCGATTTACTCAGGCAGTTTGCGGAGACTATGGAGCGGAGCGCTGAAAATATGGCCAAAAGAGCAGAGGTTAGTTTGCATAAAATTTTGTCTCCCAAGTTTCTGTTTGCCCATTTTTTCCTATCATCAAAGTTTCCCAATGGGAAATTGATATATGGCTTTCCTGGTTTGGCAATGGGTACTTCCTTGTCTTCAAGCCCCTTGTACACGATGTCCAACGGTTGGGTCTGTCCAAAACACCCCTTTTTACATCCAATAAATACAGCCAGAACTAGAGGTTGACCATTCGTAGATCCGGAGCGCTCTGGCACTCTGGCAATGGTTCCTCCTTTTCGTCGCGCTTGTATTTGCAATTTTTCATCGCCGACCCCGTGCCACTGTATTTTGACATTGAAGCGTTCCTTTCTCCATATATCTCTTTCAAACCTCACCCTCGGGGTTCTAATGCTAACTCGGAACCGAACGATTCGGGTGAGTGCAACCAAAACAGCACATAAACCAGCAAAACGAACTTATCAAATCCCTACAAGACCGGATCCGGCATTCTGAGGAACAGGAGTCGAATAAAGAAACTGAGGTATACCTATTATAAACTTCCCTTTCTATCTGCAATCATAACCACAACTATCCCGTGGAAGATGAAATTCCTACTACTACTACTTGCTAGCTCGCTGTAACAGTTTTCGGGACGAAAAGGAGAGAAAAACGTGTCTAACTAAATGTCTACGTTAGAAAAAGTTCATGCAAGTTATTCAACGCCAAGCCCGCGAGATCGCGCTCATCTCATCTGCATGGTACGACCAGCAGTCCCGACTGCAGAACAGCAACGCTTCCATGCTGCGATACAGACACCCGGCAAGCACCAGCTCGAATGGCATGGAAGTCCACCGAAGCTGGCTTGCGAAGCAAAGAGCGCTTGTTTCGGGAAGAAAATAACTATGAAATACTATATATTATAATATATATTCGACAGAGATAGAGTTAGAAAGCGAGGGGGTTTGATGGAGGAAAGATATTTTTTGGAGCAACATGATCGAATGTGGGGGAATATGAACACCGAACGCGAGACCAAGGCCGTCTAGATTCAGCTTTTCTAGTTGTGATTTGTGCGTTGGAGACAAGTTGCTATTTCTGTTATCACTATGTCCATTCTCGTTTTTCCGCCTTTTCTCTTCGCCATACTAGACATTTGTGTAATGTGTTCTTTCTTTTAATCCTGCATTTTCCTTCCATTTTCCCTTTATTTTTATCACCCGCATTTCTTTCCCTTATCCTATCTTTTTGTTTTTGCCCACTCCCTATTGGATGTATTCAGCATCTTGGATTCTAGTCCGATGCCACAATCAACTATCCTTCCCCCTCTTTTTGTATAAATTGTTCTTCCCTAGAGACTGCTTTAAAAACAGGAGGCGGATTGAGGGTGTTGAGCAGCCCACTGGCATTTCTATCCCTTATCCCTTCGCTATATATTCCCTTTTCTCCATTTACTTACGTTCAAACAGGTCTGCATCCGTATTCCACACTTGACTTCCATATATACCCCTTTCTGTCTTACTTGGACTGTTTTTAAGTTTGCCACTGCGCTATATTTCAACTCTCATTTTTTTTTTTTTTGCCTCTGGATGATTTCACATATACAAGTAGACAAAATCATTTCTCATGTTTTGCTTTAGATTCCAGCGCCCCAGATTTCCAATGGTAAGACTTCTAACTATATTATTTTGTTTACAAGCAAACACCTTTGTTTTTAGTAAATTAGACAACCTTTCGCATGCTGTACTGGTACAGTGGAAATTGGAGATAGGGGAAGAAAAATCAGCTAGGAAAGGCGAACTTAAAAAGGAACTAATATCCCTATCTATCCTGCATATCTAAAATTTCCCAAACGGTCTCAAATCGGAACCTTGAATAATATACACATATGCTTGTTGTTTAAAGAATTATACATTCTGCTTCCTACTTTTGCTTACTTTTTATTGACCTGGCGGCTGCAGCAGAAGTTCTTTGTCGTTGAGGGGGAAGAGAATAAAAAAGAGGGGAGAAAAAGAGCCGGGAAAACCCACCTCTCTGGAAGACATTGGCAATTCCAATATACGCATATCGAAGGTAGAGAGAATGGACAAGATAATCATATCCCCATTTAAACCCACTGCCTCGGATTCTTCAAGACGTTCATCAACTCTCTTTCCCTTGCCTTATCGTCACTGTCGATTGCTTCGCTTTCATCCCCCCCGCCAGGACTCCGAGAACTACCATCATCAATTCTTGTTCCCGAGACGGGATCCATATACTTCCACTCAGCCGTCCGCGGTAGACTCATCAGTATACTCTCCACACGTGCACCAGGCGTGCGCAACCCAAAGCTCGTGCCGCGGTCATATACGAGGTTAAATTCCACATACCGGCCGCGACGGAGTTGTTGCCACTCCTTCTCCGCAGGGGTGAAAGGCATATCCTTGCGCCTTTCGATAATGGGGATGTACGAGGGCAGGAAGGAGGCAAGGGCATCCGTGACGAAGGAGAAGAGGGCCTCCTGGGCGTTTTGTGAGGAGGCGTGGGAGTGGGGGTGGAGTGTGGAATGGGAAGAGCGGTTGAAGAATTCTGCATCGAGGTCATCGAAGAAGATACCGCCGACACCGCGCGCCTCACCACGGTGGGGAATGTAGAAGTACTCGTCGCACCATTTTTTGAAGCGCGGGTAATAAGTGCCGTCATGTTTATCGCAGACGTTCTTGATTGTTTTGTGGAAGTGTTCGCAGTCCTCTGGGAATAGGTATGAGGGCGTTAAATCTGTCCCGCCCCCAAACCACCAGTTCTTGTCGCCGCTGAGCGGGTTCTTTGGGTCTGCAGTCTCGAAGTAGCGGTAGTTGAGGTGGACGGTTGGGGCCATGGGGTTTTTTGGGTGCAGAACGAGGGAGAGACCTGCGGCGAAGAAGTCCAGAGAGTCGACGTCAGCGGCGACGAAGGACTTGTGATCTGCGCGCATCTTCTCGATGGCTGGGCGCGGCAGTTTGCCGTAGACAACCGAGACGTTGACGCCAGCTTTTTCGAAGACGTTACCATCCTGCAGAACGCAGGAGATGCCACCGCCGCCGCTGGGGCGGCTCCATGTATCAGATTTGAATGATTTCCCATCAATCCTGGATAGTTCATCCACGATCTTCTGCTGGTGCTCCTTTATGAGCTTCTCCATCCGCAGACGCATTGGCGAGGTTTCGGTGATGGAGGCTTCACGTTTGGTCGCTTCATCTAGTTCCGCTATTGAGGGGGCGTCAAGTTTGGATTCATTATCGCCGGTTACCTGAGAGTGTGGATTAGGTTTTATCTAGAACTAGATAGAATCAATATACGAATATAGATTTTAATTTACCATTGAGTAGATCATAGCTCCTATAAAGACTACGCCAACGCAGATTCGGAGATAAGGTCTCCAAACGGTATTCCGCTCACTGGGCCGCGGTTTCGGCCCATTTGACATTCTGCATAATTGGCTTCTGGGTAAGCCGGCCAATTGGCCCCATGGCATGGCCCTACTACGGCTCATGACCCTTGGGAAATGCGAATGGAGGCGATGGGGAACCATTTTGGAAGCCATATTATGAGGAGCTGGGACGCCCCCCGATTGAGTGATTCGAGAGGATGAAGGGCGCTAGATACGAAGAAATATCAGTAGCCATCTATCCATGGGTATTCTGCAGAATAATTTTGGCATTGGTTGTTAGCTGTGACAATGCAGAGAATTAGCCCATAGTCAAACATGAGGGAACTGGTATTCCGATATCACGTGTTGGGGCACACTGGATCAATATATTTTCCGGGATAAAACAGGCATTACGTCATAACCGTAAATGTTTGGTTGGTTTGCAGGGCTGATTGAACATGTCCTGAAATTTTAGTATAGCAAGAGTGGCTTGGGAAGGCAAGAAGACTGAAATCCGAAGGAGTGACGGGCCTTCAGCAGATATCGAGTCATATATGCTGGCTCCTCTTTCGCCTGTCGTGTGGAGTTGGCAATAGCACCTGTAATGCTGGGCACTAGTACACCTAGTCTGATGTCCTGCCTGGCAACAAGCGAGCCCAGGCCTGGAAGACTCGAGAGAAGACAAGAGAACTCAGATGACACATCCCTTAGTTCGACGCAGGAACTGTCAAGACATGGGCCGTGGACAGACGATCTGGAGCCGCGTGATAGACAGCGCCTGCTGGGAAACTCTGATGACTCGCATCCCTCCACATCATCGTCACGTGTATCAATGATTCACCAGCCGCCTGCTTAGTCACCAGGCTATAATAGGCGGGGTTCAGCCGCGCCTTCCTGGCGTCACCTCACCTCACCTCATCCACCGTCATCCACCGCTATCTCTCCAGCTCTCAACAGTCTAGCCACCATCCTGGTTTCTGGCACAGCGCATATATAGAACCTCCGTTGCCCACCCGCTGCACCTCTCTTCGTCTCTCTGCCAAAACTATTTCAGCTCGGGATATTCATTCCACACCCACCATGCGGTCCAAGTTCAAGGACGAGCATCCGTTTGAGAAGCGTAAGGCAGAAGCTGAGCGCATCCGAGCGAAATATACAGATCGCATTCCGGTAAACCTCCCCATCAACTGCCATATACATTATATCTCTCCTATAACCCAAATGTCCTTCTTCCTATATAGGAGATATGATATATGTTCGTTCACCTTATTATACAATCATCTTCCGTGCTAATACAACATGGCGGTGAATCAGGTAATCTGCGAAAAAGTCGAGAAATCAGACATCGCAACTATCGATAAGAAGAAGTACCTCGTCCCTGCAGACCTCACCGTCGGCCAGTTTGTCTACGTTATCCGTAAGCGAATCAAGCTCTCGCCCGAGAAGGCCATCTTCATCTTCGTCGATGAAGTCCTGCCGCCCACTGCTGCTCTGATGAGCAGCATCTACGAAGAGCACAAGGATGAAGACGGTTTCCTATACATCACGTATGTTTATCCGCCTTCTTACCTTCCCTACCTATCTATGAAGTAAAATGCCTTGGATGCGGTAACTGATGGTTTGCATAGATACTCCGGCGAGAACACTTTTGGTAAATCTTAAAGGAGCTAAAAAGCTCGAAAATAAACAACCAAAAGAAAGAAGAAAAAAAATAATACGCCGTCTTTCTTTGCTTGCTTAGGACATTTTGATTCTTTAACTTTTTTTTGCTTGTACAAGGGGCAGGTTTTTCTTCCTTGGGAAATGTGAGCTGGAACACTGAGAGACGCGATATGGAACTATTCATGGGGACTTGAAATCTTAATCGGGAGCATTTTATGTGTAACTGGCGTTTTTTTTTTTTTTAATTATTTTTATTATTGTTTGCTTCGTTTGGGATATAAACGACCACACCTTTTCTACTCTTGTTTCCCTACATATTTCTGAATAATTTTATTTCCTCCTTGCTGCAACTGTCCGTAAGTTTCGCTTTCTTGCTCTCTCACATTTTCGTGACTGCAATCTCGTTCAATTTTCGTTATAACTCTTACTGCTATATTAGCTCCTCTACGCTTTTGGCGTGGGCCCATCAATATATGCCTCCTGTGCAGTTAGTTATTGTGTTGAATAGGATAAATGAGAGGTATCTCCTGTCTTCCTCGTTTTGTGTTTGGGATGCCTCGGAGTCCGGAGGATTTTTTCTTCTCCCTTACCTTTTGATCTTGCTCTCTCACCAATACCAACGACTACAATGCTTACCTGACAGATAATGCGAATCGATACCTACATACATGTAAGATCAGAGACGGGTCGCCGTTACCACTACATAAAAGAGAATGCAAAGTGCTTTTCCCCCCTCTCTCTGAGAAATCATGTTTTTCGTCAACGCCCTTTTTGCTTCTCGCTTTCTTCTCGTATGTGTCATGTTAACACGCCAACGAGGTGCCATGCCAGCGGCTGGCGCTGTATTTCTAATCCATTGCATCCGGGTCGAAAAATCGGGTGCGGAGAAATACAAAGTGTGGAAGCAGGCAAATGCAAACGTGGTCCCTGCTGCCTAAACTTATACTTGCTGATGAAGCTTGTTTGTCTTTGGTCTCTTTTCTCTTGATGACGTGATGCATGACCTGCTTTATTTATACCTATCACTGCAAATCGCAAACAATAGAAGACAACAGGGAGAATAGAGAGAGAGTTGAAAATGCTGAAAACATCCCTTGCTGACAAAAGGCTAACAACTTCCTCGGAATGGCCGGATAATACACACACACACACACACATATTTATATATATACAGTAGAATGCAGAGTAGTACTGCCTTGTGCATGCCCAGTGCACAATCTCATAAACAGCTTAGGTAAATATAATACAAACATTCCTTGGGGAATTCTCAGACTATGCAGAACCTTGCAGAGATCTGCTATGCTTGAAACGGACAGCGCGTATAACCTCCCCTACTGTCGGAGACGGTTGAATGACGACAACAGCGATCAGCTCGTTTCTTCCTGCGTCGAGAGACACAGACGCACAGAAGTTGTTACTGGCAGTGTGTCTGCCATTAAACACTGAAAGGGTATGGTCGAGGAACCGTAGCAAAACACCCCAACCAGCGATATCCCCATGTTGGCCAAGATAAGGGAGCCTTAGGTTGTAGAACAACCTCGTCCTACGGAACGTGAAGGACAAAGATGGATGGGGCGTGTCAATCCATGGGGAAGGTAAAGTTGGGTAGGTAAGGGTGGCTAAATCGCGGCTGGAGCATCGACACAAAACATCCCATCTCATACATTAAGATCCAGTCATGTCGTTCGGCGCGCCGCTTCCTCTCCTTCTCCCTTTCCCGTCCCATCCACGCACCAAACCTGGTCGACCCCCTCATCATCCACCACTCCTCCCGCCTCGTACCATCCCTCCATTTTGGCGAAGAGCCTCTCTATACAGACTCCCACCCGCCCCACCACCCCTTCATCCTCGCCAAGCCAATATTGAACAAATAACGCGCATTGGCCGGCTGATCGGGATGTTTCTCTCTATGTTCGCGGCGGATGCGCAAGTATGCGGCTGAAGTGCCGATGAAGACGGCGAACAGCGGGTCTCCGATTCTGTTTTGGTTGCGTGTTGTTAGGTGGTTAGTTACAGGATGAGGTTTCCGAGTTTCTTTTGCATATGGTTTTCTTTTGGAGGGTAGAATTTGGCAGCGGTGTTGAGGGGGAGATTGGAAAATCGGCAGGGTATAATTATTTGCGTCCAATACGTTGGGAATTTGTTGTTCATAACACTGACCTCGAGATTAGGTGCGGGTAAACCACCGCAGTAGACATTAGTTTTTTCTGGGCTTCAGAATCTTTCTATATATTTATTTTTAATGGTTGCCATGCGCAACTATCCCTTGGTTGAGAAGAAACAAATTTTGGCTTGATAATGAAGTCGCGGAGGAGCTATGTATTAGTTAGGTGATCCACCCGCCGCTTACATAAGGGGATGAAACATTCGGATAGCTCCTATAGCCCTACCTATATCTAGTCAGGTAGATGGAAGGTATTGAAAAAGAGGGAAGATATGATAAGAATAAGTACTGTTTTATTGTGTGGATTTATCGACGGATGTCAGTCAGTGAATATCTTGTCCGATAAACGTGGCCTTGGGGACCAAGGGAATTTAAAGCAGCACTGCCAAATCAACTTTCTAATATCTAGTGGTTATATGAAGGTGGATTTGCCTGTGTTTGAACATGTGTTTCTATAGTGTTCAGCCAAGGCCTCTGAATAACCCATACATATTCCATATGATGAGCTATTTTCTTTGATCATATAAAAGAGATAATTTTTCTGTAATATTATATACAATGACTGTATCAGCCTTTCTCTGAATGTGTATTTAATAATTATCATCTCACTACTGTATTCTTCTTTCTCTGCTTTTGTATTGATTTCTATTCTTAATTATTTTTATTTTTATTCATCTATTTTAAAATTCTTGCATCTTTGTATAAATGAGAAAGATTGATAATAATCTCTACTGCTAATACTGTTGTTAAAACAGCTGCTGTATAAAAACAGTTATAGTATGATTTTATTATAGAGATAATAGTATAGAGAGAGAATATACTGAGAATCAGCAGATAAAATAGATCAAAGAATATATAGATAATATATACAGAAAAACAGAATAAATAAATAGTAATATATAAATTTATTTTATTTCTATTTCTTTTTTATTTCTGTGTATAAAGAGAGATGAAATTTGATAGATTAATTTTTTACTACTACTCAATCTTCATTATCTGTATAATAGAAATAATATAATAAAAAAAAGTTTTTAAATAATTAGATTATCTCTGAGCAGAAGATAATCTGATTTTTTAGTAAAAAAATTTTCAATTATTTACTCAGAGAGAGTCATTTTAAAAAAAAGTATATAAATATTAAAAAAGAAAAGATTGTATAGATAATAGAAAAGAATTTAATTAAATAATATTAAGTAGTTTTTATTAATCTGTATTATATACAGTAGAATAGATAGAAGAATTTTTATTCTCATTCAGTTGATCAGATTTTAAATAGTATATTAAAAATTTACAGATTTATAAAATATATATAAAAATATACAGAGTTTATAAATAGAAATACAGATATTTTAATAAATAGCTATATTAAACTGAATATAATAAATTTTATATATTAATACTGAAAGAGATAGTAGAGAGATGAAAAATATATAATTGAGTTTCTTCTCTATATAATAATTGATTTTTTTATAAATTATTATATACTGCTGAGAGAATAGTTTAGATAAAAGATATAATTAACTAATCTATTTATAATTGAGCTGTTAAATAAAAAATCAACACTCTGCTGATCTCTTATTCAGATTATAAATAATAGTAAAATAAATTAGAATAATAGACTTGAATATTTAATTATTATATAGTATAAAAATTATATTTTTTATTTAATATCACAGATTATATTTTATCTATTCTATAGATAAAATATTATATAGAAGTCTCTATCTCAGTTCTATTATTATTAGCTCTGATATAATATTCATTTATTTAAAAATAAAAATCTATATAAGTAGATTTTCTACAGAATTTATTTTGAGTGAATAAATAAGTTTTTTATATATATAGATATATTAGAGATGACAAAGAAGATTCATACTGAATAATTTATAGATATATAGAAAATAGAGTTTAATAAAATAAATAAAAGCAGTATCTGCAGAGCTGAGTGATGAAATAATAACTTTTTAATCAGCTGTTATCTCAGTCAAATTAATTGAAAGTTTATATAAAAAATTACAGAGTTTAATTCTAGCTTATTAAATAATTACTATTTTTTATAAACTACAGTTATTTTATCAGAGCTGTTGAAGAAATCTTTCTAATTATAAATAAATAAATAATTTATCTGATTTCATTCTGAGAATAGATTCTTTTATATTACTTTTTCTAAGATCTTTGATATAAGTCTGAAGTAGCTTGATAGTAAAAGTTTATTTAATTCAGATAATTTTACAGCTCAGAGATTTTTACAGCTGTTAAATTATTTTTATATAATAATACTACAGAATTCTACTCTTTTTTAGAGAAAATAATCATTAATAAAATACTCAGCTGTCACTATATAATAAAATTAAGATCTATTCTAGAGATTATAAAAAAGCTTAAGTTGATATATATATAATTAAAAATAAATTTGAATAAACTCTTTGTCTTTTTCAGAAGAGTAAGAAGATAATTTATATATATTAATTATATTATATTATATATTTTTTAATCTTGAGTATTTATTTATTTATATATACAGACTGTCTCAGTAGAATTTATAAAAATAAATATTCTTTTTTTCTCTTTTTTCTCTTTTATATATAAAATATTTTCATTTTTCTCTTTCATTTATAATGATAATAATAATAAATTGATTATAAAATCCTCTTTTTCTCTGTCTTCTCTCTCAACTTTTTTTCTCTTTCTCTCTTCAGTTTCTTTATTATTATTCATTAGTATATATAATTTTTTTTACATCAGAATTCATTATTTTTTTATTGAAATTTATTAAAATTATTTATTTATTATTCACTCTATCTTTTTCTCATTTTATATACTGTATGAAATATTTATTTTATTATATCAAAAAAGAAGAACACTGACAGAGATTTGTATATATAGTCAGAGAAAATTTTTAATTTTTTTTTTTATAAAAAAAAAATCAGCTCTTTTCTATTCTTCAACAGTATCTCTTTTCTTTTTATAAATAATATAAATACTTCTCTATTTTTCTATTGTATAGTATAAAAAGCTGATTATAATATAAAAACTTTTATTTTATATAATTCTGTTATTACTCAGTAGAATCTGACTCAGATTAAATTAATTAATTTATATTATTCAGCTACTGAATATTAAAATAAATGATAAAAATAATCAGAGTATAATATAATATATATCAGCAATTTTTAGTTGAATATATTTTATTATAGTTTTTAATTCTGTGTTCTGCTTACTATCTCTGATTTTAATATATTATATATTTATATATATATCAAAGCTGATCAAGTGTTGTCTCATCATCTATTATATATAAATACTATTCTGATTCAATTTTATAATAGAACTTTTATCACAGACTGTATACAGTATTATATATTTTTTAGATTTAAATCATTTTTATTATACTGCTGTATATACAGTTACTTTGAAGAAGTATATATTAATTATAAATAATATAATTATATAGTATACTGCTCTTTCCACAGCTCTGCAGATCAGTCTGATATATATAATAATTTTTATAATAGACAGTTATCACAGCTATAAATATCAGCAGTAGATAATATAAATTATAATATTTAATCTAATACACAGAATAATTTTATTTTCATTGAATAAAGTATATATAAAACTTTTATTTTTCTATTCTATTCTATTCTGTCTCTTTTTAATTTTTATTTCTTTATTATTATTATAGATATATATATATTATTATTATAGAGTTAGATCTAGTTGTATAGACTGTATATAATACTCAGATAGTTGATTTATATTTCTATACAGTATCTGAAATTAGTAACTTTTTAGTAGAGATAAAATCAAGTAGATCATTTAGCTAGTGATTATATAACTTTCTATATACAAAGTCATATATATCTGAATTTAATAGTATTTCTCTTACTAAATACAAGTATTCTGTATATATGAATATGAAATTGAACACACATCAGCAATAATCAGGTTATATACAGTGGTGTTGATGACTGAGTGACTGTGTCTCTGCATATAATCAGGTTATTGTGAGGGTTGGGTTCAAACACGCTGTAACCCGACCCACCTATAACTGTTTATAGCTAGATCAATCATATCCCAACGCCAGCAACTCAACCATGCTCTCTATATAGATATTGATTCATAAATAAACAGGAAAAAAAAGGCGGAGCGGTGACAAACATAAAATTACAAAAGACCCGTATATAAGATCCCAACAAAAGCCTAACGCGCATATAGTCTATATATAACATGAAAATGGCGGAGTTAAAGGCAATACAGAAAAAACCGAAAAGAAACAAGAAGAGAGAAAGAAAAGGACTCATTATAGAGAGGGACAAAATAAACCTTTGCGCTCCACTCTATCTTCATATGAGCGCCCCCCCCTTGCACAACATCCCAGTTACACAACCTTCCCAAATGCCGGAATCAAAGTCTGCGCAAGCCAGAAGCTAAACACCAGCTTCGGCCCCGTCATCAGCAACTTAGGCGTCAATCCCTTGAAGAAACTAGTCGGACCTTCATTCCTGATCATGCTGCTGACAATCCGGAAGCCAGACTCTGGGTTTTCGAAATTCCTGTTCTGAATCCGGGTTTTGATGACATCAAGCGGCGCGGAGACAATGAGGGAGGCGCTTGCGCCGGCGATGGATGCGACGAAGTTCTGTAGCCAAGAAGCGGAGTTGTAATCCTTTAGGCCATAGATGTATTCTTTGGCAAATGCGGAGCCGCCGAAGAGCTGGTGGTTATTGTCAGATGATGTTTTGGCGGGTAATCAGAGCAAAACTATTTTCTTAATTTTTGATATATATTGCAACATACCGCAAAGGAACCGGGGGCATTTCGCGCTGCGGTCCAGCCTGCGCCGCGGTAAAGACCCATTCCTTCATCTTTGATAATTCTGAACAGGCCGCGGCCCCGGAATGCTTCTGGGTTGGTCTGTCGCTTGATCTTAAGGACATCGAGCGGGAGAAGCACAATTTCTCCAATGCCGATCAAGCTGTAGAAAAGATGATCATATTAGAGGGGCTTTTTATCAGTCTCATTTATTTGGTCCTCCTCCTTACCTTCCAGCTGTGGCGTGCATGATCGCCTTCCCAGTACCCTTGCCAAACGCATTGTCGAACGACGAGCCATGGTTCTTGGCCAAATAATCCCGGACGAATGGTTGTCCGCCGTATTTATATATCCGTTGCAATACCTAAAGACGCGCGAGGACGAAGAAAATAGATATTAAGTATTAGCAAAGAGGACAACCAGAAAATAAGGTATTGATTTTCACTGGCAACAACATACCTTGTATCCTGCAGCATATCCGAGACCGGGGAAGAGAGAGGTAAACTTCTTAGCGATGGAGGCATCGGCGAAGTCTTTGAAGACGACTTTGTTCAATTGGGAAACGCTAGCGATCTTAAGATAGTGTGAGTGCACTGGGCATCGAACATCTCAGTTGGCATCTCAGGCGGCATGTATCTGGTCATAACTGTACCTTTCCTTGATTGCTCATAAGGCGTTTTGCGGTGGTATCAACCTGGAGAATTGACAGAAGAATTTAGTTGGAGGTATCCTGGGTAAGGAGGGGTGAAGGCGCCGTACGGGATGGAAAATGAGGAGTTCAGCAATGCCAGAAGAACCTAGAGGCAACTGTTAGAAGGGGGGGTTTCTTAATTAGCATTCAAAAGACACAGTAACAAGCATACCGGAACCGAGCAGACGAGCCATCGCCGATTCTCTCTGGGCATCCTTTGCGGCGGAACCTGCGCCGGGAGCAATTGCAGGAGCTGGGGGAGACATGGCTTTCTGCGCAACTGCAAAAGCACACTTAGCGACGGGGTACACAGGAACAGGATAGGAGGAGGAAATCAACGGCGAGGTGAAGGAGAAAGGTATAGAGTAGAAAAAGGGAAATCAGAAAAAAAAGCAACACCATCGACAATTCTTCACTTTTGTCGCCAAGCCCGTAATTATTTTCTGGTGCCGGGTCTTGGCATTCAGGTGTCGAGGAAGTGCGCAACTAGTCCCCATTTGGTCTAGAGCCTGGCCTGAGCGGGTTATGTAATCCACAGGGGTTCATCGTTGACTACAGCTCGTCCTCATCCTCGTCCTTGCCTTGTGCGATGTCAACAGCATCCAAATTGCTGTACTCCGGGCTCTGTGCTGTGGGGCCAGTATGGGGAATGGCGGGGTCCCCGGGATATGGAAGCAATAGGCTCTTAGCCCTGAGACTCTGGACGAGGCGCGTTATCTTCTCAACGATCCAGTCAATCGAATTGCTGTTTGCAGAGTTGAATGAAATCTCCGTTGCACACCTTGCTTCAAAGGGAATGCATGAGTATTTCATATAGTGAGCATGTTGACCTGTGTTTATCTTTGTTTGTCTTGCTTGGTGCCTCGGTATTTAATGCGCTCTATCCTTTATGTCTACCTATAGACGAAGGGATTCACCTCCCTGTGGCCGTCATAACATATTTTCTATTTCAACACCTTGTTATCGTGCTGTTGGATTCAAGACCTGAGTCTTATCCCGGAAGTATCCATGATGCGAATTACCTTCTCCTTTCACTCCCTCTATGTAAAGAGCAAGAGGGGAGAGGGTATAAATATATACCTTCAATTTTCCACCATAACATTTCTTTCCTTCAACAATAGTCTACCGCATATCTTTCCATTGATCCCCTTGAATATCTCGAAAGCAATTTTGCAAGTCTTGATAAGTCTTGAGTCTCTCTCTTCCTCTTTCATACCCACACCCGGCAGACCTAGTGAGATATCACGGCCAGCAATGCAACCGTCCTACGTACTCCTTCCCATTCTCCTGCACATTTCCTTCATAGCGGATATAGCCACCGCCCTGTCACCGAGAATCAACCTTATCGAAAATACGCCCGTTGCTCTCGCCCCAGGTATCATGGTAAACACGCTCGACCCAGATTATCTTCCCGTCGAAGACTCCACAAGGTCCAGGATGATGTCCTATCGCCGTCGCACACATGTAAAAGATATCATGGCGACTCTTGCCCCGCGACAGAACAAGCCGGTTTGCCCGCCGGAAAAACCATGGCTCTGCGAGGGGAAAACGTGTTTGAACAAGTTTTTTCAGGTCTGCTGTAAGGGCGGTGGGGTTTGCGATAACCCTCAACATTGTGTCAGTACGATGTTCAATACGATTACGTGTGGTTAATTAGTTAGGAGTTGGATGGGATGGGCTATGTTCACTTCTTTGTCGTGTGGTTTTTTTTTTTTTTTTTTACTTCTTTAGTACTAGCCATGACCTTTATGGTTTGCATACTCCTACTCCACGGTCCGCACAAGCATAGCTTGCAATCATGTCATTGGAATGCATACGGATTATCCAAGGAACTGGGAATGTCTTATCCATGCTTCTCATTCGCCTTTGGCAACGATCGGGCGCACGATCTGTGCTCCGTAGCCCTCAAAGGGCTGAAAACTCACACCACGTGACATTTCTGCGCTCTCTTGACAACCTTGGAAGCTTCGACTTTCACACGGCAACATACAAAAGGATAACGCGCGCAATGAGCTGTGTCAGATTACACCATCCATCATAAAATATGATAAAATAAAAGCAATCCTATAATTTACAATTCAAATAATAAATAAAGAGAAGAGAACCACCCCGAAAATGTTCTCCTCACTCCCCCTCATAGAACCTCGTGAAGTAAGCTGCTTCTATATCATTCCCTCCACATACAACCAGGGAAAAATAAAATAAAAATAAAAATAAAAAATAACCCCAGCATCACCCCCAAATCCTAAGGTAAACCACTAACCGTCCCCCCAAATCTAGTCACATTCCCTCTGGTACATACCTTCCCATCCCAACCGATTCCGCAACCACAACAACAGCCATCACCAGGGCTCACACGCCCGCCGCCCGCACCAACAACAGCAGCAACATGGCGCTCAGCGATCCAACAACGCTTCAATCGCAGCCACCACAGCCGCCGTCTCATCATCAGCCGACTCCCTAGCAACACTACTTCTCGAGGAACACGCGCTGCAGGTCCGCAAGCAGAACATCGCTGCATTTGGATACGCGTGGATCAAGCCGGCGGGATGCTCGAAGACAATGCTGGGCGTACGGGAGGAGGAGGCGGAGAGGGAGGAAGGGGCTGCAGCGGCAGCGGCGGAGGCGGAGGCGGGGATGGATTTTGGGGCAGATGGGGCGGATTTGGTCGGTGGTGGAGTTGAGGAGGAGGGCGAGGATGGGGAGACATTTGAAAGAAATTTGGATGATGATATTCCCGATGCAGATGCGGATGGGGAAGGGGAGGATGAAGCGGAGGAGGGGGATGTAGAGGGGCTGGTTGAAGAGGGAGAGGAGGGATTGGAGGAGGGGGATGCTCTGATGGAAAGAGATTTGGATGATGAGGTGCCCGATGGGTTTGGTATCGATGATGAGGAGCATGGGGATGATGAGGATGAGGATGAGGATGAGGATGAGGAAGAGGATGACGAAGATGAAGATGGTGATTATTTCGATAATCAGCCTGACCTCGACGATGATATACCCTCCGCACCTCTCTCTGCCTCGGGATTGAGGGATGAGGAGGACAGTATGATGGAACGTGATCTCGATGCCGACATCCCCAGTCTAGCGGAGGATGGCATTGCACAGCAACAACAGTGGGAGCACACTGACACCGACGAGGATGATGAAGACGATGAGGAGGAGGACGAGGAGGACGCATACGCAACCGCAGATATGGAAGTGGATACCCATGCATCCCCCGCATACCACTTCCATTCAAGCAGTTCCGCCATGCCAGCCTCCTCCATACCGGATCTTCACCCAAGCTCTTCCTTTGTGCGCCGCGAGATAGAAGCGGAAAGTCAGTTTTTGCGGAGATGGGGTGGAGGCGGAGGTGATAATAGTCCCATTGGCTTTGAATCACCGGAAAACTTACGCAACCAACGGAGGAGGCCGAGGAGACGGTCTGCGATGACTGCATCGTCAGATAGTCTTGATTTGTAGTGGCTGCGTGATATTTTCTGGTCGGTCACCCTGTATTGATAATTTCCATATATTATGACTTCAAGACCACATACCCGTTTATGAAGCTTTTCACCGGAAAAGTAAAATGCTGGGGGCTGCATCTTTATTTTCTTCGGCTTTCGCTTTATTTCGATTAACGTAGCACAGCAAGGAGTTATGGAGCAGCCAGTCTAGATGGCTATAGGTCTTTCGTTATGGTAATAAACTAAATCCATGAATTCTGCTAGGCTAGGGACTAGGGGTGGATACATCATTTTTGTCTGATGGAATGAGTCGTTGATGATGCATATTATGTTAAAGTACCCTTTAAAATCACCGTAATTCTCTTCACGCTCGTAAATATAGACAAGGGAGTTGTGTCGGTATTGGACCTGGCGGGAGGGTGGTGGGAGGGGACTAAGGATATCACAGCCGAAATACATCAATTTCTCGTACCTATTATCACTAGCATAAACATACATCGCATGGACATACATACATTACTACAACTTCCCAATAAAAAAAAGGCCAAAAGAAAACAGGAAATGTAAATTCAATTGCACTTTTTTGTCTATCTGCCCGTCGTCAACCTAGACACAGCTATAGCCAAATCACTCCATGGATCAGGAGGAAACCAAATAGGAAATATAACGATAAGGATAAATCCCACGCCTGTCTAAGAGAAACAATCCCACCCAATACCCCCGCATCTGATACCTGCCAATCTATGACTGATATTACAAAATACATCAGGTCCAAAAAAGGGACAAATCTCCCGCGCTCATGACTCTATTGATTTTTTTTTTTTTTTTTTTTTTTTTTTTTTTGGCCTCCCGCTCAAAAAGGAAGAAAGGAAGGAAGGAGAAAATATGTTAAGCAAAGGTTGATATGTGTACATCAAAAAAGTCATATGCGACTGAGTTCGTTATCCTCTGCCAAGGGTGAAAAACCAGGGTTCATACTAAGTGGCAAGGAGGGTGCCGTGCCTTATAGGAAATATCGAAAATTAATATAATAATTAATTTGAAACCCAATGAGAAGAAACAGTGAAACGAAACGGAAAGACACAAAGGCCGAGGAAGAGCGAAACACCATTAACTTTAGGTGGTCCCTCGATGTTTGTTCATTCATGAAAATAAATAGCCGGTTTTGTGCGTGTGTGCGAGTGTGTGTGGGTGAGTAGTGAAAGAAAAATCGCTTAATCCGCCTTCATGTCCCTTTTCGTATCTCTTTCACTTCCTAGCTGCCAGCCAAGGGATGGGTTGTGAAGGCATATCCATGGATAAAATCAAAACTGACACGCAGGCGATGATGGTAGATGAACAACGGATGAGCTAGGGAGGAGGCTAGTGAATTAATATAGGTAATTGTCGTTAAAAATTAGTGGATTAGATATCATGATATTCATTGTGTGACGTTGTCGAGAGGAGAGAGAAATGGCATCTCGTCCGCCAGGTCGAGATTGAGTCACGCAAGAGAGACAACAACCCATGGAGAAAATGGGTGCGGACCGGCGAGGCAAGCTGGGGAAGGTCAAGAACTGAGTTTCCCCTTTTTGTTTTCCGCATCAAAGAAAGGGTTATATGATACCCCTGGCATCCCATGGTTTATTCCCTTCCCCCATGTCCTTTATTATCCGTGATCCATGTTTGCATCTGATGTTATCCAGGCGCGGTAATGCCGACGTAAATTCATCGCCTCACTCTCGGGGAGAATGTTTGGTGTGATTCTCTATTGATTTTCCAGATTCAAGAGTCCAGATTCAAAAGAGCCACACATAAGCGAAGAGCAGGAACACGGCGCAAAAGAAGCCTAACCAGACTCTCCAGCCAACGCCCGTTCTCTCAGCCATGACAAGCATCCGATTCATGGTTCCACGTAACCTCACTCTGGTGCTGTCAAAGGTATCGTTCATTTTTTCGGCAAGGGCCGAGGACTCGCGGATTTCATCACCGATCGCAATGGTTATCTGTTTTTTTGTATATAAAAAACCGGGTTAGGAACTAAATCTAGAAGGACTTTTTTGTACAAGGGGAAAGCCACTAATGAATAGAATGAGGAGTTGCTGCAAACGCATACATCTTTCAACATTTTCACTTTCGCGGACATGCCTTCAAGCTCCACATCGTTCTGTGACTCGAGTGAGTCAAGCACTGCATCGGAATACTGGCCTCTGGATATACGTTCCTGTCAGCACAAGTCACACTGTTCCATTGTATACATTCAACAAACATTCGATTAAAAACCACATATCTCAAATGCGGCGCTCTGGAAAAAAAAGGGGTCCCTTTCCCAAACATACCTCGAGTTAGGCGTTGCCACCCGATAAGACCCTGCCGAAGCACCTCTGTCTGGATTTCCATTCGGCGACCCGGAGAAGCCATATCCGCCAACTTTGCCGGCTGGCGACCTGCTTCCATGCCGAGCCCTCTCGCTGCTACCGCCACCATATGAATCGAAGAGGCTCGAGGAAGCTCGAGGATCGCGCTGGTGAAGCGTGGAATGGGTGAACCTGTCAAAACGGGAGATGTTAGGGGGAGAGTGCCCATAGAAAAAGTAATGCCGATAAAATTTGTCTTTCTGTAAGACATACCTCGACGCCATTATTGCGATATCAGCATGGAACGCAAGGGACAGGCATTATTTGTGTTGGGGAAGAAAAAACGGGAGAGAGTTGGACGGGAGATCCTTACGTCGGCTCGACTCGACCGCACTTACGAAGAAGCCTTTGCCAAGACAATATAAGGACCTCCTAACTTTACACTGCCAATTCCATTCATATAACTACTATATATGACGGATTGAATGGTGAGATATTAACTAACTAGTTAGCTAGGAACTAGTTGGTAAAATATTTTTATAAATAATTAAATTATTTTTGTTGACTAGTCATTCTCTGCCTTCATTGTTGATGCATCAATCTTCTCTTCCTTTCACCAGCTAGCATCGAGCCTACCGCCTTAAAGGGGGACCTCCTATCTTGTTCCTCCTATCTTGTTCCTCCTATCTTTTGGAAATCTTACCTTGAAAAACAACTCTAGTGACAGAATGATGCCTATTCCAACCCGCATATCAAATGACAGAACGACTGACTGTCTCTCTCACCACAAGAACGAGGACGGCAAGGGGCTGTAAGCAATCCCAAGAAGATGGTGCGAACTTCTCCCATCAAGACCTTTTCTACCGCAGAAATATGAGAAACAGTCCACCTAGGTTGAATAGCAGAAGATAGTAGAAAGGGATAATAATAGTAATGATATTAGTAGATAGCAAGTAGGTAGTAGCTAATCACTAAGAGCAGAAAGAGAAGAGAAGAGGAAAGAAGATGCGCGAAGTACAGGACATGTGTATATATATGTATATACATAGAAACAGTGGTAGTGAGAACATAGTAACAAAAGAAAAGAATAAATGAAGATAAATGAGGATATGTAAGGAAATAGTAAACGAGTGCTTTACAGTTGCCCTCCCTTTTCCTAGGAGCTGCCCTCGCCGACTTATATATATATATGTATATTGATTGCATATAAGCACGCTTGCATCGAGCATATACCCGATTAGTATATTGTTGGATGAAGGCGGTATATCAATCGCGTAGTAGATGTAGGCAATAATGTGTTGTAATCACATCCCCGATATAAGAAGTAGTTATGTGTTGTTATTCAATTGCTCGATATGGTAGTGAATTTATAGTTGCTAGGGGCAAGGGAAGGGACAAAAATAATTCCTTTTGTTCTTGATTCTTCTTCTTCTCTTTACCGTGACCATCGTCAAAGAATTCTCTGCCCTCCTGCGCGATTTTTGAAAATTTAAAAATTTTAAACATTCTGCTGCTCCCTGGATGTGGTTGCCCACTATGCTGCGGCTAGCGGTCGCATATATCACTATGAGCGAACCATTTAACAAATAGTTACGTTGGCTTTTTGCTATGGATAACCTAGTGGTCATAGTGCTATGTTATCACACCCTGATAACCATGGGTCGTACCTGTGAGCGTTGGATCCCCAAATTGGGGATACCGAAAATGTTGCGAGGCATGTGCCTCTGCAGGCGATACCCGCAAACCTGTGAGTATTCCCCTTTTATCCCTTCTTTTCCCAGGTGGCATTTCATTCTTCCAAGGCAGCATTTTATATAGGTAAGTCACGTCTTTAGCAATATGGATATACTAATAATCATGCTAGGTGTTTGATGCGCCTCTATTGAGGCACGTCATGCGTGGGCGCGTTTACTTTCTGTGGGGTAGTGGCCGGGGAGAATGTGGCCAGCCTTTTCTCGTCAGGCAGCGCGTTCGATGATCCCATAGGAGACAAAGTGGTATTTGGTGGAGTGATAGAATCGGATGATGATCAGGACTTCAAATCCTCAAAAGAGCGCCTTCGCCGCTTGGTAAAGCGGTTGGACGCACTCCGTTTGGCACGGTTGTCTGTGGCTGTCCTGGTAAGCGACTCTAACCTGGCAGGTCATTGGTGTGAATTGTTACAAATCTCACAAGATTAGGTTTCTAACCGGGGAGGAATGGGGCCTTACCCATGGAGACCAGAAGCTGAAAGATGCCGAGATCCTCTGCCCGAATATCTATCAAATCTCGACGCTGCAATCGCATACCAGCTTCCTGCCAATGATCGGTACCCTGATACAGTTGTGCTTTTTCAAAATGGGCGAATTTTGAAAGTCAGATGCGGATGCCCTTTCTTTTTTGCCGCCATGGGTCGAGGTATGCCTGCTCATACTCCCTCTATCTCAAATAATAATATCTATTGAAAGGCTCGCTGACCACAACTAATCATTGTAGGGTGTTGAGAGGGCTTGCTCTGCTCAGCCTGTTGCCAACGACGCGTCCACCTTTCCAACAACCCTGATGAGGAAAATACCAGAAAACACCCCAGAGCCGAAACACTCATCATCAGCGATACATGGGTGGAACAAGAGCCGCCGTATGTATCAGGTAATTTTATTGTATTTCACGCCCCAGAGTTTGATTGCGCTAATTTCTGATTTAGATCGAGATTGAGGTTAGAATTGAACGATTTGACGGAAGTTATGGTGGTGATCGCGCTCTGTTAGGCATTACTACGGCCACTGGGGCAAAGGAGCTCAATCACCACCAGCGCCATGCTGGTAGTAGAGGGGATGAATCAATCCAAACCCCTAACACCTTGTTGGAGGTCCTACACAAGCCCTATTCCACGTGACCCCACACATATCCATCGCTATATTAGCCACTAGATAGATGATAATAACCGACAGGGCTCAACCCCTCTTGCAAACCTATTGTGTTGTTCTCGCTTAGCTAGGTAATAATATACACAACATCGTTATCCTCCTACAAGCTACAAGCTCTTTTGCCCCAGTGGCACAACAATTATTCAGTTATGTTCCGGAAAAATAAAAAGTCCGGAACCGGACGCCGTAGCTTACCTATTTCCGGACTAGCGTTATCAGTGACATCCTGATCTGCACTTTATAGATCCTAAGGTTTGAGCCAATACCCAGTCATCTATGGAAGTTGCTAACGAAGAGCTTCCAAATTAGATGTCTGACTATCCGAGTGCTTTTAACGAAGATGTCTTAGCATCTATTTGCGCTATATCCTTCTCTCCCCTTTCTTACCTATTCTCTTCGATGATCAGCGCTCCTCGTCGCGTTAAGGTCCATATTACAAACCGCCTACGTTAAGAAACTTTACTTCTCCAACCTTACATAGTATAGGGCGCTCATAAAAATGGATGCAAACGACTTGGCTGATCAGACTCGAGCTCTGAGCCTCTCAGAGGACCCAGAAAAAACATTTCACATCTCTGACCTGAAGAGTGACAAGTTCCCAACGCTCTGGTATCGGATCCATGTCCTGGTTTATGACCTGCGCAATTTCGCCACCGATCCAACTGCACGAGAGCGCCTGGAGAGCGTTGTGGATGTTACCTACCTAGGCCAACCGTATTTTAATGCGGAAGAAGTGGCAGCACTTACAAGGACTGCCGTGGGCCATGATGGAGAAACGTTGAAAGAGAGAATCCAGCACACCCTGGAGGAACGGCTGAATCGTCGACTGAAGAAGCGGGTGGAGAGCGGAGATTTTCGAGTGTGTGCAGCACATGATTTGGCACCGATTTTTGAGAAGATGTTTGATATTAACCCCAAAAAACTGGCCAAGGACTCTAAGTTCAGGTCACTGGTCTCGATAAACGGGTTGAGACTGAAGAGTGAAGAAGAACTTTGGAATGGATTAGGAAGTGGCCCTTCGAAGGGTAAGAAAAAAGGGAAGAAGAATCGACCCTAGGGAAAAAGGGGCTGGGAAGTCACGGCCGAACTCACAACACAGCACTGACAATAACAACTCTGAACCTCACATTTTACACACTTCCATTTTCCTACTTCCCAACAGCCACTACAAAATTTGTTTATCTCCCACACTTTTCTGTCATCCTTTCAATCTTACTGTGAAATGGCGAATATTCACCCCGAAATCGATCAGGCATGGTTTCTGAGATGCTACGAAGAAAGCAGGACGGAGTATAAACAAGTGCACAAGAGCTGGGAGCAAGTTGTCGAACATGGACTCTCGTTCGGTTCAGTTCTCTCCGCTCTCGATTTGGAACCCGAACCTTCGAAATACAACTTCTATATTTTCAGCAATAGCATGAAGGCCGCAGTCCAGCTTCTAACAGATCACAGCATTTACGTTATGTGGAAACTCTACTGCTTCAATGAATCTGTTGTAGAAATCATTGTCTGACTGGAAAGCAAACTGTCTCCGAATTCAACTCGTTGTCCAAGCTCTCAGGCCTCACTCGTGCAACTGCGGAAGATCAATGGAAAAAGATCTTTAAGCGAAATCTTCATCCGACCACCTCTAAAGACGAGTTCGGAGAATATCGATGCTGGGCAAATGACTCCAATTAACGCACTTCCAGAGGATGATAAGGTTACTGTAGACCTTGGGACTGGAAAATCAGAAATTTTCTCCAAAAATTATTTGCTAAGTTAGTTGTAGGTACCTTCTTGTTTCACATGGTGGAATTCCGGCTAATGATATTCGCAGGTTGGATTACAGCAGAGATTGAAGCGGGAAAGTTGATTGATGATGTCGTTGTTACGAGTATAACCCCGAGAGGACGCCCAGTGCACACCCGGCTTGATCACGATGTGTGGACCAAAAGCCTTCTTCGCGGCCCCTGGAAAAATGAATTCCTTCCTATATGAAATAAAGCCATTGAAATAAAGATCACAGCGACTGATAGTTTAAACTCCTTACAAAATGTCTACCCGACCCTGCATAACAATTCGAAGGTCCTTCTTCGTGATATGAAGTTGTTCGGATCAAGTAGTGAATGCCGGCAGCGCCTTCTATCTACTCAGTCCCAGTTCTGCCTTGGGGAGCTATACTTTTCTGCTTCAGCATTAGGAAACATCTTGAAACTCCCTGTGGGAAATTCCACTCTGGATGAGGCCTTGAATGGAAGTTAGAACGTAAAAAGCAAAGGGGCGAGGATGAAGAAATATGCGCTGCTCATGACTTGGCTCCTTGTTTTGAACGCGCGTTTGGCATCGACTGGGCCCGTTAGAAAGGAGAAGAACCTCACCTTGCAGAAAACAGATGAGCAGCCGTTGAAATGGAAAGAGACAAAGATCGGAACGCTGCGTAAAGCGTTTGGCAAAATACTCCCTTTCGAACCTGAGAAATAGATGAACGGAGTGCTGGTTTCCTATGTTTAATCCTATTGTGTAGTTTATATCCTTTTCCACTTCCAGTCTCTCTTTCACACAAAAATAGATTACATCCTGGATATTCTTTCTGTCCTCTTTCCTCACTTGTCCGTTTTGCTCAATTACTTACAGCGAATGTCTGTTTATCATGGCTAAAATTAGGTACCCTATTTTAAAATTCATTTTTTGAAATTTCTTATATTATTTTGTCTTTCGGCTTAAGCTCAAGCCCATTTTCCCATCAATAAACAATTGAGGAAAGATGGCGTAGTCATGAGTCGCTATGCAAAGGATGATATGAACACAATGAGTGTTCGACCAAAGGACCTGACAGGAAGCTTGTGCAACTTTTTGCAACTTTTCGCAATTATACGATAATCAGTACGATGGATTAGTAAAAGTGGCATCTGCATTTGATGTGTTGTGTTGTGTTGGACATATAAAATGTGCTAACCCCGTTAGAGTCGCAAAATATCTGACAACTCTCCTCCTCGTCGTTCCCTTTTCCTAGCACGGTACGGAGGGGATGCATAGCACAAGGATCCGTAGCTTCGTAGCTTCATGATTCCTCTGGTTTTTGTTCCTCCCATTGTGGTGGTAAAAGAACGAGCGGGGGAGAAGTAAAATGAGCACACAAGTCTTTCTTCTTATTTATTTATTTATTTATTTATTGTATTTTGATTGTATTTCATTCATTGAATCATTATTAAACAAACCTAATCAGATGGTCCTTTTGCTTCCCCTTATTGCTTTGACTATTTTTTTTTCTTTCTCCATTTTCATTCACAACTATCTATAGTTATCATTTTCTTTCTATTTTCAGTCTTTCATCATATCGACATCATCGCGGATGTTGCTATCATCGTGAGCCTCGAAATCTCCATCGTCGTCATCATCGTCCTCGCCAATCGGCTCACCGTCCTCTTCCGCTTTTTTCGCGGCGGCTGCGAAATCAATCGTTTTGCCACGGGTGCGTCGGCCATCGCCGATGATGTTCTCGGCGGATATGGGTTCGAGGTTGTCTTGTCCTACATCCTCTTCGTCTTCTACATTTTTTGCCCCACCACCCCGGCAACAAAATGTGTTAGTTGGGCTGAAGAAAGAACAATTGGCTAATGCGGAAAGCAGAGGAGGGAGGGAGAAACGTGGCGAAGGGGGAAAAACACGTGTGTGAACCAAAACGCGCTGCTGGTATGGAAATAGATCTCTATGGGATAGGTTCAATGTCTTCCAGAACGGCGCGGCTAAAATTGGATGCGAAAGTTTCTTACCATCGACGGTCTGTAGATAAAACCAAATGAATTTGTTAGCGGACATTCGTTTCTTCCTTGGAAGGAGGACGCGCGACTTGTCTACGCGCAACTGGAAAAATTACGAGAAGCGACGTCCTCCCCCCACCACCATCCCCAATTCCTTTTTTTTTCTTTGAAAGAAACATACCAAATCAGCCGTGCTCTCATCGGAAGAGCTCTCCTCATCCTCACCCATGCTGATATCATCAGCCAGGTGGTTGTCCACTGCTTTGCCTTTGCCTTTATCGACGCCGCTACCTGCGCTGCTGCCGTAGGTTGCAGCTCCGGTTTCGCCCATGGTGTGATAACAGAGCTATTAAGCAGTAAAGGGGGTAAACAAGCAGTGTGGAGAAGAAGAGAAAAACGAAGAATTCCTTCTGAGAAGAGAGGTAAAGACTTGTTGGAAGGGGTATTGCAGTTGTTTGTGTTTGTTTTGAGAGGAAGACGAGGCATGGACAAGTTGGCGCAGAAGTCGCGATCCTGGTCTAGACCACAGGAGTAGAGAGTCAGATGACCGGAGAAGCCCTAAATATTTATGCATTCAAACTCGAAGTGTATCCATGATTTGTATACACAGATGATTACTCGTTTGTTATCAGGTCTCCCAGCGGTTGATTTTACTATATTCAAAGAGTGAACCTGACATCTAGTTGCCAGCAAGCTTCTTGCTATATGCCGTTCTAAATTGTTCTTCTCAGGACCGTAATTACATACACCAATTGCTATGCTCCTTCATACGCTGCTGGTTAACTACTAACTAGTTATTCAAAATCGCCTGTTACATTACATACTCGTAACTCCATAACTACTAGTAGCAGAAAGATGAACCACCCAATCCATCAGATGGACGGATATCTTTATCCTTCTCCGATTCTCTGCAGATTGCCAAGATGTGCCCTATCCCCGATCCCACTTCTAATAGACAACAAATTTTCAGTATTGGAACCACCGATTTTTAGATGTCTAATATAGATGGTGTGCTGATAACTTCAATGAAAATCGAGTAGGATGGGCAACCAGGACCGCGACAGAGAAATTCCTCGAAGTTTCGGATCAGTGATTGTGTCTAAGTCAGTACTAAGAACAGCTCTCGGAGTAGAAAGGGACTTTTAAGCGAAGAACCAGAGAAGGACTAAATTGTTCCAGCACACTCGCGAGAATACGCTCACTGATTGAGAACTGTCAGTGAGTCCGTTGTAAAAGGTCAGGAATGCATGTAAACAAAGTGGAGCCAGATCGAGGAAGAAATGATGAGTTTGAAGACAAACGGTTTCCTCTGAATAGTAATGGTTTACCACTTTCCCCCAGAGTCATAAACCATCTCTCTTTAGGGAAAGAAGATGCCCCAATTGTCGTGTTGAAATATCCAGACTGTTCTGTTGGCGCCAATTGCTCGAATCATATGCGACTTTCCCAACACTTGTGAGTTGTTTTTCAATAGGAAAAGCCACCCATGCGTGATCGAGAAGATGTGTTCGTCCATGTTTAGATGTCTTTCAAATTCTTTTATGCATTGAGACCAAGTTTTGAATTTGCTGATAGTCAGTCTCTAGGCATGGTAGGCTCGTCTCCAATGCCAGAGATCTCTTTTGAAGTCAACGGCATTATAGTTAGCGACCAAGAGTTGCCTTTTCCCGTTAGAGCAAGCACTCCTGGTCGTCCAAATGGTATTAGGAGCGATCATGGCACGGTTGACTCAGATGAACCAACCTGAACTGTGCCTGGGAGAAACAGCGGAAAGGAGAGTAGTGTTCTCTATGGCAGTAGCTGAGTGCTGAATATTATGCTGGTAGATAACATAACATACACACTTCAGCTTCCAAGGTGACTTGAAACCATAGAGCAACTTGAAGGTTTGCTGAACTAGTCATGGTTGTACTAGTACTCTGTGTAGAAAAACTTGTGTTGATGGACCTCTTACCGCCAATTGAGAGAGCTGGTATCAAAAAAACTGTTCTGGGATGTGGTAGTCACGTGAAAACGCAAAAACTCCGTCACCTTCGTCATTACAGCCACCAACCAGGCTCTGATCGCAACAATTTCTTCTGTTCCCATTCTTGGGCCCCAATGTGTTCCTCCCGGTGGCTTTGTCTGCCGCACTTTTGCTCACTAAGTGCAGTTGATGCTTCCGGTTGCTGCCAGGCTCCAAAGGGTCTTTTCTGGCGAAACCGTCCAAGGTTCTTCGCAGGCAAGGGAAGCAGCCAGCCCACTTCGTGATTACGTCATAACTAATTACCTCATTAAAGCCACCCACGGACTGGAATATTCCAGTTGCCGTAGAAACAACCCAATTGTGTTAGAGATTTGCAGCTGCTTGGCCGAGGGACAAACTGTCGGTGTGGTTGTAGTTTGTAATCGATTGTAATTAATTGCTGGAAATTGTTCTGTTGTTGTGTTGTTGTGTTGTGTTCACGTCGTCGTCGTGGGGGATGGATGGCGGTGGAATGCGGTGGACGCCCATCGAAGCCGCTGAACTTGCTAGAAGCTTCTGGCGCCGGAATCCACCGCCCGCATATAAACAAATTTTGGCCCGCACAACCAAAACATCCCACCTTCTTCTTGTTTTTTCATTTTCTTCCCCATTTTTTAATCCTCACCACTGCCTCTTTTCTTCATCTTCTTCATCTTCTTCATCTTCTCCATCATCTTCGTCTTCCTCTTCCTCTTCTCTCCCATTCCTCCCATCATCGCTATCCTCTCTAGTTCTCTTCTTCCGCCTATACACCTGCAACTTACTTACTACTGTATACACACTCCTAAAGTGCTGGCGATTTATCCCACTTTCTGACATCTAATTTCTTCATCATGGCTCCCGCTGTTGGTATGTCTATGAACCCGCCCGTGTTTGCTCATTTTCCATCTTCGTTCCATCTTCGTTCCATCTTCGTCTTGCTTGCTGACTGGCCTCCTACGTTGGCTTGCAACAGGTATCGATCTGGGTACCACCTACTCCTGCGTGGGTATCTTCCGTGATGACCGTATCGAAATCATTGCCAACGACCAGGGTAACCGAACCACACCCTCGTTCGTTGCTTTCACAGACACAGAGCGCCTCATCGGTGATGCCGCGAAGAACCAGGTCGCCATGAACCCCGCCAACACAGTCTTCGACGCAAAGCGACTCATTGGTCGTAAGTTCGCCGACCCTGAGGTCCAGGCTGACATGAAACACTTCCCCTTCAAGATCACCGACAAGGGCGGTAAGCCTGTCATTCAAGTCGAGTTCAAGGGTGAGACCAAGGAGTTCACTCCTGAGGAGATCTCCTCCATGGTCCTCACCAAGATGAGAGAGACTGCGGAGGCGTATCTTGGCGGCACTGTCAACAATGCCGTCGTCACCGTCCCCGCCTACTTCAACGACTCCCAGCGTCAAGCTACCAAGGATGCTGGTCTTATTGCCGGCCTCAATGTCCTCCGTATCATTAACGAGCCCACTGCGGCTGCTATTGCTTACGGTCTCGACAAGAAAGCTGATGGTGAACGCAATGTTCTGATCTTCGACTTGGGCGGTGGTACTTTCGATGTGTCTCTCCTCACCATCGAAGAGGGTATCTTCGAGGTCAAGTCCACTGCTGGTGACACCCACTTGGGTGGTGAGGACTTTGATAACCGCCTCGTTAACCACTTTGTCTCGGAGTTCAAGAGAAAATTCAAAAAGGGTTAGTGAAATATCCCCAGATTTTTGTTTTTTTTTTTAAATTTTTTTTTTTTTTTTGGCCCGTCCTATCGTTACAAACCTACAAGCCTACAATCTCCCCCTCCCCCTCGCGCCCATTTTTCTCTTCTTACCTTTACTAACCACCCTCCAGATCTCTCCGCCAACGCACGTGCACTCCGCCGTCTCCGCACTGCTTGCGAACGTGCCAAGCGTACCCTCTCCTCTGCTGCTCAGACTTCCATTGAAATTGACTCCCTATATGAGGGTATCGATTTCTACACCTCTATCACCCGTGCTCGTTTCGAGGAGCTTTGCCAGGATCTCTTCCGTTCCACCATGGAACCCGTCGAGCGTGTCCTCCGCGATGCCAAGATCGACAAATCCTCCGTCCACGAAATCGTTCTCGTCGGTGGCTCTACCCGTATCCCCAGAATCCAGAAGCTCGTCTCAGATTTCTTCAATGGAAAGGAGCCCAACAAGTCCATTAACCCTGACGAAGCTGTTGCCTACGGTGCTGCCGTCCAGGCTGCTATCCTGTCTGGTGACACGTCTTCCAAGTCTACCAACGAAATCCTCCTCTTGGACGTTGCCCCATTGTCTCTCGGTATCGAAACCGCAGGCGGTGTCATGACTCCTCTCATCAAGAGGAACACCACCATCCCGACCAAGAAGTCCGAGACCTTCTCCACCTTCTCCGACAACCAACCTGGAGTCCTCATCCAGGTCTTCGAGGGTGAGCGTGCGCGTACCAAGGACAACAACCTCCTCGGAAAGTTCGAGCTCACCGGCATCCCGCCCGCGCCCCGCGGTGTTCCCCAGATCGAGGTTACTTTCGACGTTGACGCCAACGGTATCATGAACGTTTCTGCCCTCGAGAAGGGTACCGGCAAGACCAACAAGATCGTCATCACCAACGACAAGGGCCGTCTCTCCAAGGAGGAGATCGAGCGCATGTTGGCTGAAGCCGAGAAATACAAGGCTGAAGATGAAGCCGAGGCTTCCCGCATCAGCGCCAAGAACGGCCTCGAGTCCTACGCGTACTCTCTCCGCAACACGCTCAGCGACTCCAAGGTCGACGAGAAGCTCGAGGCTGGCGACAAGGAGAAGCTCAAGTCTGAGATCGACAAGACTGTCCAATGGCTAGATGAGAACCAGACTGCCACTAAGGAGGAGTATGAGTCTCAACAGAAGGAACTTGAAGCGTACGTATAACCTGAGAGTTTTTTTTTTTTTTCTCTCTTTCTCAATCCTTTCTGCCGCCCCCTTTGGAGCAAAGCAACGGTACAACTAACTGGGTGACCCAATTGATATATATAGTGTTGCCAACCCGATCATGATGAAATTCTACGGTGCCGGCGGCGAGGGTGCCCCAGGCGGATTCCCCGGTGCTGGTGGGCCCGGCGGCTTCCCCGGTGGACCTGGAGCTGGACATGCTAGTGGTGGCGGCGACGACGGCCCCACCGTCGAGGAGGTCGACTAAAATTTCCAATGTTGTCTCTCCCTTGGTAATTAATTGTCTGTTAGGAAGATTCGTCCTTTTTCCTTTTCTTCCTCTTCTTCCTGTGCGTTTCAACGAGTCATGTTTTTCATAGTGGTCTCTTTTTTTTTTAACGGGGTTTCTTCTTACTTTTTCAAATGTGGCTTTCCTCTTCTGCTTCCTAATTAATGTCCACCACGGTTTCTGGTTTTCCTCTAGTTTCTTTACACAAAAAATTCCAATTCTAGCTATTTTGTTTATTTTATCGTGCGCTGTTTACTATGCTTTTGGTTCGTCTCAGTTGTTGTTCTTCTTCTTCTTCCCTCTGTCAACAGCTGGAAAACAAAACATGAAGCAGAAAAGGAAGAAAAGAAAATAAAGAAAAATATATAATTTACTCCGTAAATCAGCATCCGCAATGAAATTTCATATAACTATGTAAAAACCAAGAACGATTACAACCGCAACCCATTTGCTCGAGAGATTGTAGAAAACCCTATACCTATACCTATATATGTATGTATGTATGTTTGCTGTAACCAGTGCCATACCCGTGTCACAGCGTAAAAGTCGGGTAAAGTCGGGGCAAGTCGGGGCGCGATAGGGACTCACTCACCGATGATAAGAATAGAATGCTAACTAACAAACAAAAGAAACGACAAACAGACAAACAGACAAACAGACAGACAGACAGACAGAGAGACAGAACTTCCTCTTTCGCGCGATGGGATATTATGAGTATGGCTGACTGACTGCTAATTGTTGGCATTTTGCTGTCCTATCTATTTGTCATCAATCAATCGTCCCCATATTTTCCCCCTTTGTGGCATCTGCATGTTCCGTCTCCCCCCTCTTCCCGATGCGTCGTACGATTGAATCTATCTCTCTATAAGTGGTTCTCCACTCTCCAACTGTCCAATGGCCAGGTTCCGTTTTATATTCGCGGGCTGTGAGCCGCCGTTATCGGATAATAAATACTAGAGAGTAGTTAATAATAATAATAACGACAATAATAATAATAATAGTTTCCCCCCCCCCGTGTAACTACGGCAAGCCACCTGCAACGAAGAGGGAGCTGTTCTCCCCCCCTCCCAAGATAAGGCTCCCCCCCTCCCTGGGGCAATTTCCTCCCTCCCTCCTGCTTCCTCCTCCTCCCCCTACTGGTTCCACGGGTCCGAGTGGGTCCGTTGACGTTTCCGGGCCCAAGCTCCGGGGGCTGGCCCGCGCCAACGCCGGCTGCTGATTGGTCGGCGGGGTGTCCTTATCTCTGCGCCAAACAAACTTTGGGGGGGGGGGAAAGGGGGAACAGGCCGGAAAAGCTTCACTGGCATCTGATATTTGGGGCAATGGAGGGGGAATAGGGTTAGGAGGGGGGAATGGTGAATGAAGGGGGAGGGAATGGTGGTATGGTACTGTACATACTATACTGTACACACCGTACATCCAGGACAGTGTACCGGAACAGCGTCCACTGTATCTATACATACATCCTCTGTTGCCACCGCAGAGGCTTATCGGAATCTTCCTCGGCTGACTGATCGTCTTCGTCTGTCTTCCTCTGGCCAACATTCATCCCTCATCCTTCACTCCTCAATCCTCCCATTCCTCCCCTTCCTCTGCCATTTCTCTCTTCCTCCCCCATCTCCTCCCTCCGCCAGCTGGCCACATCCCCATTTCCAATCCCCAATTGCCATCCCCAATTCCCAATTCCCACTTCCCAATTCCCACTTCCCACTTCTACATTCTACACCTCTCCTGCATTGCGGTCGGCTGCTGCGGTCTCTCCATCTCTCCCCACTCCGGCGGGAAAGCATGGGTCTCCTGGTACAAGGCCATGGTCAATGTCAATCCATCGTCGACGAGGAACACCCGCTCGAGTATTCGGAATACTGCGCGGACAAGGGCTATGGCTGGGCTGGGGCCTTGCCGGCACCGCAGGGCCTCTATGACCCCGAGCGGGAGAAGGATGCCTGCGGTGTCGGCTTTGCAGCGTGAGTTTTGATTGTTCGCTTCTCTGGGAGGAGGAGGAGGAGGAGGAGGAGGAGGAAGAGGAGGAGGAAGAGGATTACTATGACGGGGATTGTTTGTGCCACAGCTAACCAACTTTCAATCCAAAAAAAGGCATATCAAGGGGAAGGCGAGCCATAAGATAGTCAGCGATGGTAAGTAGGAAGAGAGAGAGAGAGAGAGCGAGAGACTCCCTCCCCCGCTATGTTGCTCCAATCAATCGATTGATGCCTCTTCTAACCCTTTTCCCCCCGGCAGCCCGGAGTTTGCTCTGCAACATGACCCATCGTGGTGCCGTAGGTTCCGATGCCAGGGACGGTGATGGCGCTGGCGTGATGACTAGCATCCCCCACAGGTTCTTCGTGAAGCACTTCGCTCGTGATGCCGGCGTCGAGCTGCCGCCCATGGGCCAGTATGCCACGGGAAACCTGTTCTTCAAGCCGGACTCGGAGACCCTGAAGGAATCCCTCGCTACCTTTGACGAACTGGCCAGGGAGCTCGGCCTGCGCGTGCTGGGCTGGCGGGATGTCCCCCACGACTCTACCCTGCTGGGCCCCGCCGCCCTGTCCCGCGAGCCCGTCATCATGCAGCCCTTTGTTGTGCTTCGCTCGGCCTATGGCGATGGGCCCACCCCCCTGACGACGACGGACCCGGACCAGCACCCGGCGCAGTTCGATGAGCTCGCCTTCGAACGCCAGCTCTATTTCCTCCGAAAGCGCGCGACCCACGTCCTAGGCCTTGCGAACTGGTTCTACGTCTGCTCCCTCAGTAACCGCAACATCGTCTACAAGGGCCAGCTGGCCCCCGTCCAAGTTTACGAATACTACCACGACCTGGTCTCCGTTGACTACGAGGCCCATTTCGCCCTGGTCCACTCGAGATTCTCGACAAACACCTTCCCGTCCTGGGACCGTGCTCAACCGCTCCGCTGGGCGGCTCACAATGGCGAGATCAACACTCTGCGCGGCAACAAGAACTGGATGAGAGCCAGGGAAGGGGTCTTGCGATCCGAAATCTTCGGCGATGACCTGGACTACCTCTACCCGATCGTTGAGGACGGCGGTTCCGACTCCGCTGCCTTCGACAATGTGCTCGAGCTGCTCACCATGAACAGGGTTCTGTCCCTGCCGGAAGCGGTGATGCTGATGGTCCCGGAAGCGTGGCAGGATAATCCCGCCATGGACCCCGCAAAGGCTGCTTTCTACGAATGGGCCGCCTGCCAGATGGAGCCTTGGGATGGACCCGCGCTCTTCACCTTCTCCGACGGACGGTACTGTGGCGCGAACTTGGATCGCAATGGTCTTCGCCCCTGCCGATACTACATCACAGACGACGATCGCATCATCTGCGCGTCGGAGGTCGGCACGATCCCATTCGATCCCGAGCGTATCGTTGAGAAGGGCCGTCTGCAGCCCGGCAAAATGCTGCTCGTTGACACAGTGGCTGGAAGGATCATCGACGACACCGAGTTGAAAACCACCGTTGCCAGCCGCCATGATTTCAGATCCTGGGTTGAGAGAGAGCTGCTTCGCCTCCCCGAAATTCTAAAGGGCCTGCTCGAGAAAAACATTGACCTAACCTATACCCTGGACGATTCTACGGTCCAGGGCGATGTTCGACTCAAAGCATTTGGCTATTCCTACGAGCAAGTCAGTCTCATTCTGGGACCAATGGCCGCGGATTCCAAGGAGGCGCTTGGATCCATGGGCAACGATGCGCCCCTTGCGTGTCTCGCTCAGCAGCCACGGCTTCTGTATGAGTATTTCCGCCAGCTTTTCGCACAGGTCACCAACCCGCCCATCGATCCCATTCGGGAGGCCATCGTCATGTCCCTAGAATGCTACGTGGGTCCCCAGGGGAACCTCCTGGAGATGGATTCCTCGCAGTGCCATCGTCTCCTTCTCACCTCGCCCATTTTGTCACTGGACGAGTTCAGCACGATCAAAAATATGGCGGCGGTCCATGTCGACTGGTCCGTCAAAACTATCGATATCACTTTCGAGAAAGCGAAGGGGGTTCAGGGCTACCTCGACGCTCTAGACGAGATCTGCAACGCGGCAACTGAGGGTGTCCAGAACGGCGATAAAGTCTTTATCCTTTCCGACAGGGCCACCTCTGCCGATCGAGTCCCCGTTTCGTCCCTGCTTGCCACGGGCCTTGTCCACCACCATCTCGTTCGAAACAAGTGGAGGTCGCTGGTTGCTTTGATCGTCGAGACTGCTGAAGCGCGAGAGGTGCACCACATGTGCGTTCTTCTTGGGTATGGCGCCGATGGAATCTGCCCGTACCTGGCTCTGGAATGCATTCTGAAAATGAACCGTGAGAATTTGATCCGCAAAGCGCTCTCGGACGAGAAGATCATCGAAAACTACAAGTCGTCGGTGGACGGCGGCATCCTCAAAGTCATGAGCAAAATGGGCATCTCGACTCTTCAAAGCTACAAGGGTGCCCAGATCTTCGAAGCGCTAGGGATAGATGATAGCGTTATTGACCTGTGCTTTGCGGGCACTGCGAGTAGGATAAAAGGCATGACTTTCGAGCAGATCGCGCAGGATGCGTTTGCCTTCCACGAGAAGGGCTTCCCGTCGCGAATTATCAGCGAGATCCCTGGGCTGTCGGAATCAGGCGAATATCATTGGCGCGATGGCGGTGAACACCATATCAACGACCCTGTCAGCATCGCCAACATCCAGGATGCCGTGCGCACCAAGAATGACAGGTCGTATGAGGCATATGCTCGCTCCGAACATGAACAGATCAGGAACTGCACCTTGCGCGGGTTGCTCGATTTTAATTTCGAACACCGCACTGCGGTGCCGATTGACCAAGTCGAGCCGTGGACTGAGATCGTCCGCCGCTTTGTCACTGGCGCCATGTCGTATGGATCCATTTCCATGGAGTCCCACTCCACTCTTGCCATCGCAATGAATAGACTCGGCGGCAAGTCCAATACGGGAGAAGGGGGTGAGAACGCGGAGCGCAGCAAGGTTCTGGAGAACGGCGACACCATGAGATCCGCCATCAAGCAGATTGCCTCTGGCCGATTCGGCGTTACGTCCCACTACCTTGCTGACGCCGATGAGCTCCAAATCAAAATGGCCCAGGGCGCCAAACCCGGCGAGGGCGGAGAGCTTCCTGGCCACAAAGTGTCCGCTGAGATCGGCAAGACCCGCCACTCGACCCCGGGCGTAGGCCTCATTTCACCCCCACCACACCACGACATCTACTCGATCGAAGATCTGAAACAGCTCATCTACGACCTGAAGTGCTCGAATCCCCGTTCGCGCGTCTCTGTCAAACTCGTCTCCGAGGTTGGCGTCGGTATTGTTGCCTCGGGCGTTGCAAAGGCCAAGGCGGATCATATCTTGATCTCGGGCCATGACGGAGGCACCGGCGCGTCGCGGTGGACGGGAATTAAGTACGCTGGGCTTCCGTGGGAACTCGGCCTGGCAGAGACTCACCAGACGCTGGTCCTCAACGATCTTCGCGGCCGTGTCATCGTCCAGACTGATGGTCAACTGCGGACGGGGCGGGATGTAGCGATGGCGTGTTTACTGGGAGCAGAGGAATGGGGCTTTGCGACGACTCCTCTCATTGCCATGGGCTGTGTTATGATGCGCAAGTGCCACTTAAAGTAAGGTTTTCACTTTTTCTTCTATTTTTTATAGGATGGTTTAGAGGGATTGCTCCTCTGGGACACTTTTCGAAAAGAGTCTTTTGATAGATATACATTCATGACTAACTTTATGTTGTCTCCGCGTAGTACATGTCCGGTTGGCATTGCAACCCAGGACCCTTTGCTCCGACAAAAGTTCTCAGGGACCCCTGAACACGTTATCAATTTCTTCTACTACATCGCCAACGAACTACGAGCGATAATGGCTAAATTGGGTATCCGCACCATCAACGAGATGGTAGGTCGTGTCATCATGACGTAACTTTTGGATGACCTCCCTTCGTCCAAAATGGAAAATATCGATCTCTCTCTCATTCTCACGCCGGCCCACTCGCTGCGCCCTGGCGTAGCGACGTACAATGTCCGTAAACAAGACCATCGCCTCCACGTCCGTTTGGACAACAAGCTCATTGCCGAATCTGAACTGGCGCTGGAAAAGGGCCTGCCGTGCCGCATCGAGTGTGACGTTGTGAACACCGATCGCGCCTTGGGGGCTACGCTTTCATACCAGGTGAGTCGTCGCTACGGAGAGGCTGGTCTTCCGCAAGACACTATCCACGCAAATATCAAGGGCTCCGCTGGTCAGTCCTTCGGCGCGTTCCTCGCGCCTGGCGTAACCCTCGAGCTTGAGGGTGATGCCAATGATTATGTCGGTAAAGGATTGTCCGGCGGTCGTTTGATCGTCTACCCTCCTCGCAGCGCCGTCTTTAAATCCGAGGAGAACATCCTCATAGGAAACGTCTGCCTGTACGGCGCCACACGAGGTCACTGTTACTTCCGGGGTGTAGCTGCTGAGCGATTTGCTGTGCGTAACTCGGGGGCTACGGCGGTCGTTGAAGGCGTCGGCGATCACGGTTGCGAGTACATGACGGGAGGCCGCGTTCTGATTCTCGGACCGACTGGCCGGAATTTCGCCGCTGGAATGTCTGGCGGCATCGCCTATGTCCTCGACGTGAATCAGGACTTCCACTCGAAAATTAATATGGAAATGGTTGAGGTTTCTGGAGTGGAAGACCCAGCGGAGATTGCCTTCTTGCGCGGGCTCATCGAGGACCACCACCACTACACCGGCTCCGAGCTTGCAGCCCGTATCCTTCTCGATTTCACTCGAGCACTGGGCCATTTCGTCAAGGTCCTGCCGACGGATTACAAGAGGGTACTTGAGGAGGAGGCTAAGAAAGCTGCTGCTGCGAAACAGGCCAAATTCACTCTTCCGTACTTATCCAGAAATCCCTCAGGGGAGGCCGTGGATAATCCTCATGTGCATCGCGAGGAATCCAAGAAAAGCAGCAGCAGTGACCTTCTGGATATTGAGGACAGCGTTGGCGACGCCAAGACGGAGAAAAAGCGCACTTCCTTGATCCTCGACAAGACGAAAGGTTTCATGAAGTACCACCGCCACAGCGAGAAATACCGGAACCCAAGGACTCGAACTCGCGACTGGGCCGAGCTGAGCACGCGTCTGACGGACGATGAATTGAAGTACCAGTCGGCCCGTTGCATGGACTGCGGCGTTCCCTTCTGCCAATCCGACACCGGATGCCCTATCTCCAACATTATTCCCAAGTGGAATGAGCTTGTCTTCCGGAACCAGTGGCGGGATGCGCTTAATCGATTGCTCATGACGAACAACTTTCCCGAGTTCACGGGCCGCGTTTGCCCGGCTCCTTGTGAAGGCGCTTGCGTCCTTGGAATAATCGAAGACCCTGTCGGCATCAAGAGTATCGAATGTGCGATCATTGACCG
Source organism: Histoplasma capsulatum G186AR (assembly GCF_000150115.1). Taxonomy (NCBI): domain Eukaryota; kingdom Fungi; phylum Ascomycota; class Eurotiomycetes; order Onygenales; family Ajellomycetaceae; genus Histoplasma; species Histoplasma capsulatum. Next base: position 780,678 of record NW_025544814.1, on the reverse strand, counting down.
CGGCTTCGAAATGGGTTGGATGGTCCCCACTCCCCCGGCAAGTCGCACTGGCAAGACCGTTGCGATTATCGGCTCCGGCCCGGCTGGCCTTGCCGCTGCGGATCAGCTGAACCGTGCCGGACACCGCGTGACGGTGTATGAACGTGCCGATCGCATTGGCGGCCTGCTGATGTATGGAATTCCGAACATGAAACTGGACAAAACGATCGTTCAGCGGCGGGTGGATTTCATGGCGGCAGAGGGTGTCAAGTTCGTGACCAGCACCGCCGTCGGGCCCGAGGGAGATATCTCTCTGGCCCAGCTACGCAAGGAAAACAACGCGGTCATACTCGCCACGGGAGCGACGGTGGCGAGAGACTTGAAGATCCCCGGCCGCGAACTCGACGGCATCCATTTCGCCATGCAGTTCCTCCATCGCAACACCAAATCCCTGCTTGACTCGGGGTTGTCTGACGGCGAATACATCTCCGCCAGGGACAAGCACGTCATCGTCATCGGCGGCGGCGACACGGGGAACGACTGCATCGGCACCTCGGTCCGCCACGGCGCCAAATCCGTGACCAACTTCGAACTGCTCCCGCAGCCGCCCCCAGAACGTGCCCGCGATAACCCCTGGCCGCAGTGGCCACGCGTCTACCGCGTCGATTACGGACACACGGAGGTGAAGACCCACATGGGCAAGGACCCGCGCGAGTATTGCATAATGTCGAAGGAATTCGTCGGCGAGAACGGCGTCGTGAAGGGTATCAACGTCTGCCGTGTCGAGTGGACCAAGAGTGCGGCGGGCGGCTGGGACATGAAGACGATCGAGGGCAGCGAGCAGTTCTTCCCCGCCGACCTTGTCCTGCTCTCCATGGGTTTCCTGGGCCCCGAGGATAGGCTGCTCGGGGAGGAAATTGAGAAGGATGCTCGGAAGAACATCAAGACGCCCCCCGGCCACTATTCGACGAACGTCCCCGGTGTCTTCGCTGCTGGCGACTGTAGACGTGGACAGTCTCTGATCGTTTGGTAGGCGTGACGTCACCCCCTTTCGTTTAGTTATTAGGAGAATGTTTTTTTTTTTTTTGCTGACATACTTTATTCCTTTCAGGGGAATCAACGAAGGCCGCCAGGCTGCTCGCGAAGTCGACGCGTATCTGATGGGCACCAGTTCTCTGCTTCCCGTCACTGGAGGAATTGTCCGCCGGCCCGCAATCGACTCTGTGCCCGCTGCCGGTCAAGCGCAAACCGTCGCCGCGTAGGAGCTGGAATAGGAATGAAATGGTATCTTAGCGCTGTCTAAGGGGGCCCTGCCGCATGTATATATATATATATATATACTCGGACACGGGCCATTCATCGGCTGATGGCGGTGCGAGCTGGACATATCACGTCAAACAAAGCTCATGAGGCAAACTGGGGCCCCTCGCAGACACACAATATTGATAACTTTTGTGTCGGCCTCTTGAGTCTTCCCCCGCCGGGGGTGTCCTCCCATGGGTATCGTTCACACAGGATTTTGGAATGGGCCATTTCCTCATTTCCAGAAAAATCACAGACAGTTTGGAACGAGTTGATGAGATGGAAACGGGTATTTTTTTTTTTTTTTTGGAGAAACTTCTCTCGCAAACTGCCGTGATGCTATTTATTTATTTATTTATTTTATTTGCTCGTGCCGTTTCGTTCAGAATACCCGCTACCGGAAACGTTTCCTATTTTGTTTTCTCTTTTGGGGTGTGTGGGGGGGGGGGGCGGCGGCATGGGACGGTCAAGTTCTCATTTTGGTTATTTACTGCTTTTTGGAGGGATTTTCTTTTCTTTTCTTTTTTTCTTTTTCTTTTTCTTCTTTTTTTTGTATTGCATATTCTCATCACGGCTGGCTGCTCGGGTTTTTTTTATTTAACATGGTCGGCACACTGTTAGCTAAAAATTTTAAAATCTCTAGTTAAATCTAACCACATCTTCTATAAGTTAGTTAGTTCAACTCTCTGTCATTAGTTTTCATTCTGTCTGTGCCTCTCCATTTCCTTGGCCATGTACATATTGTATCTCCTTTCCTTTCCTTTCCTTCTTCCTCGCCCGGAACACATTTGTCACACATTGTCAAGGGGGTTTCTTCTAAGGGGTTGGGGTTATCTTCAAAAATCCAAAAACTATTATTATTATGGGTGACTTACAAGAGGAGAAGAGCAATCAATCCATGTCATGTACACCTTCATTGGCAAGGAGAAAGTGAAGAGATTTTTTTCCCTTTTTCCTTTCTTTTCTTTTCTTTTTTTTTTCCGTTCAAACCCAGAGAACATGCAGGACAGACAGCAGTCAGCGCGGTTGTCTCGCTGAGACCGTGGTTGGGAACGCGGAAAGCCACCGATTCCTCTCCCTACCCTGCCTCTTTCCCCGTCTTAGGGAGATCCCATGTGTGGAGTTAAGAAGATCTTCTTTGTATTTTTTTTTTCCTGCTACATTATGTACTGTACAGTATATCCATTATTCATACCATTGAAAATGATATGAATTCAAGGGGGGGCGGTTGTAGATGAGAACCTCAAGCCAAAATATCGTTACATAGTCTATCGCCAAACCCTAAAAGCACAACAAAGCTTCAAATAAATCAAACCCATACCGACCAAAAATTCAACAGCGGTCTGAGACCTGAGACCTTCAAGCACACCAGGCGCCCCCTCTTCACCGTTCGCCTTCCCCCGCCTGCGCCGCAGCTTTCATCTTCGTCATTTCCCTTTCCAGCGCCTTCAAATCCCCCTGAAACGCACCCTTTACCGGCTCCGTCCGCACGTCCCACACATCCTCACTGCTCGGCCCGGTCTTGTACTTGACAGCCTTCCTGCGGTACCGGTCGGCGACCATCCTCGCCTTCTCCTCCGCGGAGTAGGAGCGGGTGCGCATGCAGAACCAGAAATCGGACCAGTGCTCGCTGCATGAGCGCAGCTCGCCGTAGCGGTACACGTTCACCCATTGGCCGCCGAGCGACTGGCAAAAGAAGGCGTAGTCGAAGGCCGATCGGCACGACATGCTGGTTGGGTACAGGGTTTCGGGGGAGATGTTGGCGGGGGTTTCGGTAGGATCGGTGAGATCGGTACTACGGGTGGGAGAAGGTGGGGTGGTGGTGGATTCGGTGGTTGTGGGTTTGCTGTTGGGCGAGAGTGGTGTCGATGATGGCGGCTGTGGTGGGCGCGAGGATTGGGAAGTGTCATCATTCCCATCTCGAAGACTCTTTATAAAGGTTGCCAGCTCTAAGTCGGCGAGTTCATCGCGGCTCATGACGGGATTGGGATGTGCTGGTGGAGCGGGCTCACGGCTGTCCGTGTGGTTGGGCGGAGACTGTGAAGGTGTCGAGCGGGGAGGTTCAGGTTGTGAGAGCGATTCCCCCTGGCTGGGAGTGGAGTTCCACCACCAACCCATCGTGTGTTCCAGATGCGATTGACGACAGGGCTATGGGGAAGGGAGGGAATGGGTTTGAATATGAGTCGCGGAGGGTGTAGAAAAATTGTAATTCGACTGATCAATTGCTTGACAGGAACACTTGTCCCATTGGCCCAATGCGCAGGGTATGCTGTGTTATATGCGGATCCTATCACGGAATCCAATATCAGCCATCCCTGTGGGCTAGACCCAAGAGCTCTCTATTGACATGTAGCACCTCGCGATAAAACAGAACCTGATATTGCGGCTCAAAAAAGGTTTGGGTCGATGTAGATGTTAGGCATTACTACGGCTACCCCAGGCACGTGCCACCTAACATATTGTGTTGCTCTCGCTTAGATAGTTAACAATCACACAACCAACATTATCCTCCTACAGTAGAGAATATCACATGATTGATTGGCCTAAGATGATGACTAAGATGTCCACTTCCCAATTACGTCATAGCAGAGATGTCCCTGATTGAAAAAGCAAGAAGCTAACAACAGCTACTGAACATGACCACGATGGGTCTTCAGCATTCGGTAAGGGCCTGCTTTCTTTCAATATGATATATATGCTGGGGAAGGCGTGTCTAAAGACACCTCGCTACCTTCCCGCCAATATTGCTTGGGGAGTATCTCGTCGTATCGTCGCCCCTAGGCAACTCCATACCAGTTTAAGCCGTGCCACCATCCAGTCCCGAGGAGACGAATCAGGCCATATACAAGCTGGTACAAATGAAGCTATAGCCTATATTGACAGTATGCATACTTCTGTCATCACTATGAACTATCTTTGTCAGAACTGATCTGTCAGCATCTCAGGCTTATTTCCGCTCAGATTGAAGTGGCTACGTGAAATTCCATTCACCACTCCAACGACCGGCTCTATTTCTACGGACCTCAAGAAGCGGATAGATAGACCGGATCTTGCAGCTGCAGAACCCTTGTCCGTAGTGCAGCGAGCGTTACCGCCCGAACTACGCGGTGAAATAACCGAAGTTATTCCTCGCTATGACGAGGGCGGTGCCTTTGTCAAGTTCACCCACGGGCCTGGGGTTGACGCTACAGAGCTGGCATACCAACTAAAAGATTATCTGATGAAGAACCCTGTCAGGCCATGGTTTAACCCTTTTTACGCTACCCGTATCGCTTTGGTGCGAGGTCGACCGTGGATAGAAGATCTTTATCGCATTCCTAGCAGAAAACTCAAAGTTGAATTTCTCCCGACATTTCCTGAAGCAGCTGCAGCAGAATTAACCCAGGAAACATTGTATTCGTTGGCCAGGCGCTATGGGAAGTTGACGGACATTGTGGCGCAATCATCGGATTCCAAAGTTGTGCCGCGGTATGCGTTCATTGAATTCAACAGACTTCGGAGTGCAATAACAGCTAAAAATTGCCTACACGGGTTCAAGGTTTCCGAGGGTGAAGGGGGAGGGAAGTCGGGGACCCTGCTCAAAATCACCTATGAACAGAAAACGAAAGGGAATTGGTTACGGGATTGGTTATTCAACCACCCAAGAATCGTAATTCCCATTCTAGCGGCACTTCTCGCAACTCTTACGGTCATCATATTCGATCCAATCCGCACTTTCTCCATTAAAATTAGAATCAAGCCGCCTCTTCACCTGAAAGATAACATTGTTTGGCAATGGGTGCAACGGCAAGCTAGTAAAGCGAACGAAATGATTTTGTTCGGGCACCATCGTTCGGAGGCTGGAGGGCTAAGAGCGGTATGGGAAGACCGGAAAGGCGATATTCAAGTTATCCAAAGTTGGCTGCTCGAAGTTGCCAGTACTTTAATCATAATCCAAGGACCGCGTGGTTCTTGCAAGAAGGAGCTCATTCTGGATGAAGTGTTGCAGGATCGTGAACCCAAATTAGTTATAGATTGCAAACCCATCCAAGATGCCAATGGCGACAGCGCCACAATCAATGCTGCCGCTGCTGAGGTTGGCTATCGACCTGTGTTTTCCTGGATGAACAGCGTCAGCAGCGTGATAGATCTGGCGATCCAAGGAACTACAGGTGCAAAGGCCGGTTTCTCAGAAACGCTAGATGCCCAGCTCGGAAAGATATTGCAGAATACTGCGAATGCATTGAAAAAAGTGGCTCTTGAGGGGAGAGGAAAAGATGACAAAGATGCCAATCTCAGCGATGAAGAGTACCTGGAAGCTCACCCAGAAAGGCGCCCAGTTGTGATAATCGACAATTTCTTGCATAAAAACAACGAAAATCCGATGATTTATGACAAACTAGCTGAATGGGCAGCAGCGGTGACCACTTCTAACATTGCTCGTGTAATATTTTTGACGGAGGATGTTTCAGCCTCGAAGTCTTTGAGCAGGGCTCTTCCGAGCACAGTTTTCCACCAGATGTCATTACAGGACTGCTCATCGGAAGTGGCCAAGCGCTTCGTCCTTGAGCATATTCGAGCTGAGGGTGAGGGAAACCAGCGGAACGACACTCCTGAGAGTCTGCAACATATGGAAGGGCTTGATGATGCCATCCAAGCTCTGGGCGGACGCCTGACCGATCTCGAGTTCCTAGCTCGAATGATCAAAACTGGATCAACGCCAAAGGGTTAGTATCTTCTTCTGATATTACGTTCACTTGCTAATCCATAAACATAGATGCCGTCCAACGAATAATCAATGATGCTTCTGCTGAGATTTTAAAATCGTTTATCCTCGATCTCCCCGCCACCAAGAACTCGCCATGGTCGGCAGAACAGGCTTGGTATCTCATTTCGAAATTTGGAAAGAGCGATTCAGAAACGCTGCGATACAATGCCATTTTGCTCCATCCCCTATTCAAAAGCGGTGGCGAGGCCGTGGTCCAGGCCCTCCAGCATGCAGAGCTTATATCTGTTTGCACTATTGACGGCTCTCCGTCATCAATCAAACCGGGGAGACCAGTATACCGTGCAGCCTTTAAACAACTTACCGACAATAGGGCCTTGAGAAGTCGGTTCGAAATGGCGATATTGGCCCGGTTAATTGCGATCGAGAATCAAAATATCCAAAATCTAGAAAAAGAATTACAGGTACTTGGGTCCTTCCCAAAGCAACCGGGTGAAGTAGCACCACGTGTCCGTTGGTTACTGGGAAAGTTGAGCGGCTCGCAGGTTAATTTGGAGAAATATGAAAGGAAGGCTTCCTTGTTAAAAAAAGTCCTTGAGGTGGAGTAACGCTTTGCTTCACATTATCTTTGCTGGTGTTTACACGGACGCGATGGCTATACTCAACATGTAGTTTTACTTTGCTGTCCTGGCTTGCGAGTCTTGGCATGGTGCTTTGGAGATGGTGGGGTTTCCGTTCTTGTTGCAATTTGCTAAGTTCTATTCCTCTAATTACCTGTATGATGAATGGTTGTACTGTACAAAAAATAGCAGCATTATCACTTGAAGCGCCAACAAGGTAACTAGCAGACAAGAACGGTCCTCTCAGAGGAAATGTAATGCAACGCTATATATAGAGCCAGGAGAAAGAGAAGGAGTACGCAACGTTGTTATTTGCCCCCTCGCAAAACATCTTTCAATTCCGTCTTTGGTTCCACATACCTACTCAGTGTGTCCCTCTTGAGACTCTTCTGCTCATATGCATAGGCCATCCCAATCAAAGCTTCCTCGCTCCACAAATCGCCCATGAAGCTTAATCCCATGGGCATCCCAGGGGCGGAAAGCACAAGATCCCTTGGGCTAGTCACCACTTTTGTATCTGCTGGCCAGGCGCTCATTGGCACAGTCACCATTGGAGTGCCAGCCATGCCGGATGCGAGAGGGGACACGTTACTGGGAAGGACGATAGCGTCAAGGTTGTTCCTACGCAGAGCACCGAGTACACCGCCTTCGCCAACCATCTGCAGCAGTTTTTGGTATATAGGCCAGAATTCAGGTGAGGTGTTGTTAACGCCAATCCTCAGGGCTTCATCCCAAGAACGGGTGTCGCGGTCTGGATAGTCTTCGAGGGGAAATGTCTGGACGAAATGGCGCAGGTCGGAAAGATTATGGATATTGTTTGGATTGGTTTTCAGTTTGGAGCAGTAATTAGCGATCCCATTTATGAGATCCGCATAGAGAATTTGAACCGGTAAAGGACTAGTCATGAATTCCTCATATGCAGAGTAGTTGGCATCCCTCACTATGATGGCCCCAGAATCAGCTAGCAGAGTCACAGCAGTATTAAATGGTTCAATCACAGCAGGATCCGTGGAAAGAAACTCAAGGACATTTGTGGGGATTCCGATCCGCTTCCCTTTGAGCGCGGAATGTTGGCAAGCCGCCGGGTAGTCGGGGACACAATCAAAAGGGAACGCAGATGTGTAGTTGTCGCTAGAATCTGGGCCAGCAATAATTTGGAGGAGTTTGGCAGCGTCCTTAACTGTTCTGGCCATGGCCCCAACAGTGTCCAGATGCTGGCTGATGGGAATTACAAGATGGCGGGATGTGAGCCCAACGGTTGGCTTGATACCGACAATGTTGTTTTGTTGGCTAGGGCTAATAATGCTGCCACTTGTCTGGGACACAGTTATTAACTTTAGGACTCAAGACACCATTTTAGAGAAAGGGTGGAACAATTCAAAATACCTCTGTTCCAAGCGCGGCAAAGGCTAGACCTAAATCCGACGCCACGCCGCTCCCGCTCGAGCTGCCAGCCGGGTCTTGTCGCGGATAATAAGCACCGATCACTTGGCCACCATACGCGCTCCAGCCATTGCTGGAATTTGAAGCACGGAAACCGGCCCATTCACTTAAGCCTGCCATTCCTAAGATGATTACGCCAGCTTCCTTTAACTTTGCCACGACTGTTGAATCTTCGGGGAGTTCTGCTCCCAGAAGGGCATAAGAACCAGCTAACAAGAAGATAGTGTCAGCTGCCAGATTCATAAAAAGGGAATTCCACTGAGGATCCCAAGCATTCGAGAAAAGTTACATGTGGTATGCATCTTGTCCGCAACGCCGATATTTCCTTTAATGACAATGGGTAGCCCATGCAATGGTCTAAACGAGTATGGTCAATATAGTACTAAAAAATGTAAAGGTTTGATTAGGAGTCACAAACCCGCGAATTTTCCCATGTCGTCGTTCCACATCCAGATGCCGCGCAATATTTACCGCGTCTGGGTTCAACTCAGCCACAACATGCAGGGTGTCGTTCACCTCCGCGATCCTTTTAATATAAGCCTGCGTCAAAAATTTGTCAACATCATTCATAGGTACAGTTATCGGTTTTTTTTAGTGAATCGTATATATGGTCAACAAACATTCACTAAGTCAACGCTGGAGAAACATCTTCTGGACAGTCCAGCCTGGAGCTGCTCCGAGGTTGCATCGATTAAGGACGGATAATGACAGTGAGCTAGAATTCTATGGTTTAGCATCCAACTAATTGGCGCGGATATGGGATATATGATAAAATGAAAACCCAAAGGTTACCTTTGGGGCCGTCACGATCTGGCGAAGCGGCTACAGAAGAATGCAGCGAATGCAGCTGCAGAATCCCTAGCAAGAAGGCTGGAAAAAGCATTGTGATCTCATCTGAATAGTGCACAGTGGAAGCCTTTAAGGATAGTGAATCGGATTCAAGAGAGGAGAAACAGTAAAATTTAATGACTGCTAGGGAGAATATAAGATATCGGTTCGGGAGAAGGGGGTTCCTCAGCTCCTCAGCCAGTAGTCTCTGACTTTGCTGGAGTTGCAACGCAGGACTCCATTCATCAGTAGTCAACTAATTTCTCGATTAGCTCCACGAGTCAAACATTCCGTTCCATCCGATGTCACCAGAGCGCTCAGCTAATAATCCATCGATTACGAAAAGACCGAGCGGCTTTCGCGGGCATTGTGGAGAGAAAGTTGGAAAACAGCCCGATACTGTGGGTCTGGCGCTAGTCCGTGGACAGACTGCTGGCAGTCAGGGGAACTAGCGTTGTGGAACCCTGCGGATGGCATGCTGGGGCTGACACGCCCGAGGAAGCTCATGAACTATTCGCCATCGATCTGGGGTCGCCGCGATCCTAAACGAGGGCATTTTCTCCCTGGATAAAACATCCCTGGGATGGTTTTTAACGGAAAGCTTATAGAAAAGAAGTACCAGGAGTAGAAGTAGAAGCAGAAGTAGATACAAACGAGATACTCCCCATTTTCACCAGAACCATTGTTGAATGTTATCTGTCTTGCGAGGCAGAGCACTGACCCCGCAAAGTTGCCGGCCATACTGAAGCGATGGCCCTGGCCCTGCTAGATCTAAAACCATATTCGCCGATGGAGCTGTGGTTGCAGTCGTCTTGGGATGCATCCACAGCACCGGAAGAGGAAGTTGGGTTAGCTAAGCTAGTACCAGCGTTAGTCAGCAGCAGCTTGGCAGCGGAAGCTTATTCCAACGCTTTCTTTCAACGGAGCATCAGAGCAGTTGCATCTCGTCTCGGGAGGAGATAGATACCTGCCAGTAACACCAAGATGCCCTCTCTCTGTGTTGTTTCAAAAGGCTAGATGGGCGATTCTCATCATTCGCATATGAGTATTCTCTCGTGGTCTTGATGTGCTTCAGCCACGGCTCATATAGATTTGGCCACTTCTGCAATTTTGAAGGTCTTTATACTTCTGTCTATACCCATACTACTTCCATCATTGCAATCCCATGACGAAAACAAGTATGCTGGTCCGTTCTCTGGATAGGGAGAGCGCTGCCGAGTTTGTTTCTGAATCATACTTCAAGATAATCTTTGCTACTGCTATATTAGTGTGCATTGTAACCCGCGCATATTCCGGGATTCGGTCCCATTTCAGATCCACCAATGCTGGCGAAGCAAGGAGACCTGGAATCCTTCCATACTGGCTCCCGTACTTTGGACATGCCCTTTCCTTCGGGTTCCGTCGTCGTAACCTACTTGAACATGCTCGGTCAGTTTTTATTTGATTTGCTCCACATTTCGTGGGGGTTGCTGCTCTAAATATTTGCATCTCCTAATAATTTGTTTTAGAGACAACACCCCGGAGCCTGTTTTCAGTCTCTACATCTGCGGCAGGAGACATAATATAGTCGCCTCCCCATCATTGGCAAAAGCTCTTTTGGCAGAGCAAAAATCGTCAATATCACCGGACGCATTCATCAACTATGTTATGGAGCGCGTTTTTGGAGCGCAGGAGAATACGAGAAATCTCACCAGGGAAGACTTTGACGCTCAGTGCAGGTTAATGGAATTTCAAATGAGAGAACCCTTCGCATCCGACTGTTCATCTATTGCTCTCAGGCAGATTGAACAGAACATTCCAAACATGTTGTCGTTCTGCTCAAGCATAGTCGATCAGTCCTTGTGGGAGAGGATGAGCGCCGTTTCCCTAGTTAGTGATGGCAGTGGTCAAGCTTGCGAGGTAAACCTTTATACACTGGTCCGCAACTTTGCCGCAGTAACTGTCATGTCAGCAATCATGGGTGAAGACTTTATGGAAGCACTTCCAAATACCCCAGATGATATTCGCACATTTAATAATAATTTCAATGCCATTGTCCTGGGCATTCAGCGGTGGGTTCCTTTCCCAGGACTTCCCACCTCATATCGGTCGCGACGAAGGCTTTTGCAGGGCATGGAGGCCTTTCATTCCGCTTTCGAAGTTGCGGAAAATGGCCACGACCCCGGATTCGACTGGCGTCAAATCGATGAAGCCTCCGAGTTCATTCAAAGCCACTGTCGAACTTGGAAAAACGCTGGACTAGCCGCTACGTCAATGGCCTCTGAAAGTCTAGCACTCTTGTGGGCTATGGACACGAAATTGAACACAATCATATGCTGGAATCTCATTCACATTTTGGCGGATGGTCCAACCCACTCTCAGGTCATGAAGGAAATTGCTCCGTACTCTCGAGCAGGCAGGCCAGACTCGGGAGAGGCAGGATTCCAACTACCAGAACCACCACGACTATCGCTGGACGCCGATCGTCTTGTTGATTCTTGCCCTTTGCTCAAAGCGACATACTACGAGACTCTTCGCCTGCACTCTTGTCCAGTCACCTACCAGAAGATCACCGAAGATTTCAAACTCACCGAATCTGCGGCTGATGCAAAAATCGCGAACCGAAAACAGCAAACCTATGAATTTAGAAAGGGGGAATATATCGCAATACCCCATGCTCTTCACAATACCGATTCACACTACTTCGGAGACCCGGAAGAATTCGACCCGGAAAGGTTCTTAATGGAAAAGGATGTGGATAGCAACAAGCCATCTGGCAAGGGTGCGACGTCTGAAAAGCGAGAGTCGTCCGTCTCCCAGCCGGAGCTTAAAATACCAGAGATATGGACTGTGGAGAGCGGCGGTGGAGATACCGTGAGCCAAGATGGAAAATTTGCTGAAAGGGTGACGTTGGGATTCGTCGCTGGTTTATTGGCAATGTGGGATATTCAGCCGGTCAAGGGTATGGGCTGGAAGATACCGAAACAGAGCACTGGCGGGCTTGTTTATGAACCAAAGACAGATATCAGGGTCAGGATAAAGTCGAAGGTATAACTGAAGGTGGAGGCTACAAAGCGCAGTGGGCGTTTTTGTTTAAATTTTTTATCAACATTTTCACTTTCACAATATATATAGAATAGCATTCGATTACCTCTTCATTGCAGCCGTCCAAATCAATTGCTGTCCAGATTGCGGGCATCTACGTTTCCTACCCGATCACCGTCAGAAACGCAAATCCGCGGGTGGGAAACGCTCCTTAAATCAAATGCTGAGAGCCTCATCGATATTGATATCGACACATTCTTAGAGGTTTTGGAGGAGTAAAGTAGCATTGGCAAAAAAAGTGCCCGCACTACGATAGCAACGCAAGCGGCCATCACGGAACATGTCATTACGCCATGAAAGCAAGCTATGACTCGTATCTGCTCCATTGGAATCCCTGTAAATAAATGGTCGAACGATAGCTTCATGATTCTAGATCTCAAAACGCGAACTATCCTTCAAACCTATTCACGACATAGCAAGGCGCAAAGGTTGATTAATTATAGTATGGATAGAATGGCGCTTTCAATGCCGGTGTCAGCTTCGATGCTATTTTGGTAGACTACAAGAATCCGGATTGACCATAACTGAGTCTATTCCGTACTGGGCAGAAATTTTCTGTGATTTCAAGAACTAAAGCATGGTGCAATTGATATTTTGGTTAGGGTTAGGGTTGGAAATGTGATGACTAAGCAGAATTCAGCCTCCTAAATGGAAGTCGCGTATTGGAGGACGCGACGTGTATCTCCGCAATGGAAATTCCACCGACGACGGCAAAGATTGAGCAGGTTGAGTGCACACTTCCATGACCGTTTCCGCTGAGCTATCCGCCTCACTTTATATCATATAAATTGTGCGGTCGCATGTTACGTTTGCCAAATGGCTTCAGAGACCGTTCGGCTGAGAGGACGCCCAGCTCGTAAGTTATCGCCAGGCTTAGATAACCGTGCTGAGTTTCATTAATTGCTTTAATTCAAAATGGTCGTTCCGTTGGCTTTCAATTTCAGTGAGAATGACCGTATTTTCTCAATATAGATACGCCGGGAACTACCATTCTAAGCTACACCCCGAATGGCCGACAAGTAATCACAGCGGGTTCCAACTCTGCAATCCGAATATTCACAATTGGAGAAAAAGATGAACCAAAAACTGTGGACGATGGTGTGGACGGGCACTTGGGAATTGTTGCCACCGTACGACTTTTCGATTTCCATTTCATCGTGGAGAGAATATTTGGCATGGAGGGCTAACACGCATTGGCTCTCAAATAGAACGACTCATTCATCATGGGCGCTGAAGACGGCACGGTATGGAAATATGAATTGGAAACGGGCCAAATGGATAAATTGCTGGTCCGTTGCGCATTGCCCGTGCGAGATCTATCACTATCAAAGGATGGCGATTGGGTCGCTGTTGCCAGCGAGTATGCATTCTTCTTTTCCACTCTTATTCCTCCAAAACGTTCTGAAGCTGACTGTGACAAAATGATCTCAGTGAACTCGTCGTCAAGATTGTTAATATTCACGATATGACAATTGTGAAATATTTACGGGATCAAAGCAAAGGCGTAAAGCATGTGAACTTCGACCCGAGTGGGCGTTATATTGCAGTATCTGGTTCCGATGGGATAATTTATATATATTCCGTCGACGGGCCACAGCCAGAGCTTGTGAAGAAAATTGATGGCATTATTGGCAGACTGGAAACAGACCATGAAGCGACATCACGGGCTGTGTGGCATCCCGATGCAAGGGCATTTGCTGCCGTCGAGCCGACTAGAGATATTGCAATAGTTTCGACTAGAGATTGGACGAAACAAAACGTGTTCCCTGCTGGCCATAATGCAGATATTACTGCCCTTGCGTGGTCTCCAAATGGCGCTCTATTGGCAAGTTCTGGGGCAGATCGACAAATTTTGCTTTGGGAGACGAAGACTCAAAACATTCTGCGGCGATACGACATACCAAACGTGATAAATCTTGCGTGGCATCCTGTAGACAATACCCTCTCTTTCACAACATCCGACGGAGAGCTATTCATTTATGAAGATTTTGTTCCCGCAGAATACAGATCACTCCTCGAAAAGCCATTGGAAAGCGCACCCTTACTCTCTGGAGGGCCTGAGGAGCATAGAAGTATCCCCAGCAGGCCGTTGACGAATGGCGTGCGAACTACTTTAGAAAGTCGGCCCAGAGATGGCTCCCCAGATTCCCTGGATGACATCCTAGGCCCTATGGACGAAGATGACGATTTTATTGAGGACGACGATGGAGCTGGATATGCAGAAACCAATCAATTCGGTAAGCGTTCTCGTGGTGCTCGCGATGATTTGGACGGGCATGATCATAAACGACGGATGGGCATGTTCTTCGAGCCAAAGCGACATGCTTCATTTCAACCTGGCAGTACCCCTTGGAGAGGTGACAGAAGATATCTTTGTAAGTCAATTGAGGTGTGGTCGCTCGTTATGCCCTCTACTAAACAACGATAAAGGTCTCAACTTAGTTGGATTCGTCTGGGCTGTTAACCAAGAGACCCACCACACCGTCACTGTTGAGTTTTACGATCGGGAGCGGTTTAGGGACTTTCATTTTACAGATCCCTTTTTATATGATAAAGCCTGTCTGAGTAGGTTTTCCACCTCGACTTTCCGCGCCAAATGTACTTGAGCTAAACTCTTTTAGATGAGAAGGGAGCGTTGTTTTCTTGCCAACCATCGGGTGACAATCCGGCTACAATATTTTATCGCCCTCATGAGACCTGGACCGTACGAGCTGATTGGCGGACTCAACTTCCTGAAGGCGAAAGCATCACTGGTCAGTGGATATCCAACTGGGTTATTACGCTTGACTGCTAACAACGCATCAAATAGCTATTGCGCTGAGCAATTCTTATATTGTTGTCACTACATCGGCCGATTATGTCCGGATATATACGCTTTTCGGTACTCCGTTCCGAATATATAGGCAGAAGAGCCAGAGCGTTACTTGTGCAGCTTGGAGAGACTATGTTCTGACTGTAGGAAACGGTCCTGTGGGCAGTGATGGAATGGCCACATTGGCCTATTCTATCGAAAATGTCAAGCGGGATGAAATTTGCCAGAACGAAGATCAAGTAGCTCTACCCGATTCCACCGAGCTTCGGAGTGTTTTCTTTTCAGATAGTGGAGTCAGTTGTATATCCTTTTTTATATCGCTCTGGTGGAATGTAAGATGGTTAACATTCCTATAGGACCCCTACATATACGATTCTTCAGGAGTGCTGTTGGTATTGGAACACTGGCGAGATCGTGGACAAGCACGCTGGGTACCACTTCTTGACACGAAGCTCATGGACCGTCTTAGTGGTGGACGAAAGGAGGAGACGTACTGGCCCGTTGCAGTGGCGCAAGATGCGTTCCACTGTATAATCCTGAAAGGCGGGGATCGATACCCTTACTTCCCCCGCCCATTACTTAGCGAATTCGAATTCAAAATTCCAATATCCGCAAAGCCGACGAAGCCAGTTGACGGGGATGGCGAAGATGAGGACATGGACGATTCTGCAGGCCGTGACTCTGTTAATAAGCTTGAAGAAGCGTTTATACGTTCCAGCCTCCTATTCAGTCTACTGGATGACCGTGTCACCGCCTCCGAAGCTACGAGCGGTAGCGGAGAGGTGGAGTTGCGGAGGAAGGAGATTGATATTGATAAGATCGTGTTACAGTTGCTGGCGATTGAATGCCGGGAAGGTGAAGAAAGGGGCATGAAGGCGCTTGAGCTCGTTTCCATGATGCGGGATCGTAGCGGCAAGATGCTGGATGCCGCGAGCAAAGTTGCCTTGCGGTATGGGCGGACTGTTCTGGATGAGAAGATTAGGGAGTTGGCTGAACGGCGACTTATGGGCACGGAAGGAGAGGATGATAATGACGAGCTTGCTTCATAACTGCCAATATGATATTTGGCTGCTTGACTTATCTACGTTTTGTTTTGTATTTTCCTTGGGGAACTACATAGAAAATACTGAAATTAAATCTTTCAGTTATATCTTTATCACTAAAATCTCGATATACTATCGTTATAAAGTTTTCCTTTTCAAGTCATACTTAAGGAGCCAGTGCAAGGCTTAAATGTTGGGCACTAGTTGCCCAGGTGGCCCTCCACCGCATGTGATTACCCCTATATAGTTAGCTAGCGATCGCATAATGAGAAGATTAACCATCCCACAGGTTATGGCCTGGATAGCAGTTTTTTAAGAAAAACAATGCATTTTGATTAGAATACACTGCAACTGATGTTATATTGAATGAGTTAGACATTATTCTTCTGAAAAGAGAGCTCTTTGTCTATAAAAGTGATGTAATTGACAGAATTACTGTCAAGACTGCTGCAGAGATTTCATTACTATCTTAAAGAAATCAAAAACTTATTTATTTATTTTCATTCAGAATCTCTCTAAATTAGATTGATTATAAGTGATTCTCAATTATCTACAATTCTTATATCAGAATGTAAGAAGATATTATATTTGTAATCAAAAATCTTTCAGTTTATCTTCTCTGTTACTGAATAAGAATTTATTTCAGAAGTAAAGAATGATCAAACTGAATACACAATAATAGAGAAAGATATAACAATTTCTGACTCAGTATGAGATACTGATAAGATGTTAGAATACAAGAAATCTGAGAATGATATACTCAGTTCTATACTAATATCTATATCAAATTCTAATAGCATGATGACTATAGTAGCAGCAGATCTCATTGCACTCTGCAAACAACTGATATCAATACACATATTATTATCTTTTTCATCATCTTCTTCTTCATCTTCATCTCTCTCAAACTCTATATCAGAAGAAGATTCAAACATACTGACTTATAAATATCAGAAGAAAGTACAGATCTTATTGAATATAAAGTTTATTATTATATTTAATAACATCAACTATCAGATATAAAAGATGACATTTTTTTTAGATATAGAGATGATTAATAATATAGATATTCTCAATAAAAATCAACAGAAATCATCTGAAGGTTTATCAATATTCAAGTAATAATATTAAATAATATATTCAAAGCTACTCTTTCATTATATATTATAATCTCTGATAGATTCTATCTATTTAATTATAGAATTTATTCAACTCAATAACACAGCAGCTCTATAGTATAAAATAAATACAGTATATACAATATCTCTAGAGAAGAAAAGAATTAATATTCTCAAAGAACTTACTCACTTATATATCAAGAACAGTGATTATCTGATATATATACATCAATATTATTATCTATCTATTTATATACAATAACTAATAAAAAATCACAGTGAGAACTATCTTTATAATTTCTTTATTATCAATCTTTAAGATTATCAGAGAATCTATATTAAATTATATTTTGATATATTTTATAAAACAGATCAGAGTCTGATTGTTAATCTAGATATTAATAATTTTATAAAATAAATTATTTATCAGATAAATAAATCAGAGGATTCTGAATATTTTAAAACTTCAAAAATCAATATAATTATTAATGATAATAATAATAATAATATAATCATTATTATAATCTTACAGTGTAGATACTGTAAGATTTCAGAGTATATAAAAATTAATTACTATCATCTGAACTCTGACAAAGTATCTGAATAATAAAGAAAGAAGAATAAAAATAATAAGAATACTGATAATACTGAGAATATTAAAAAAAAGAGAAAGAATAAAAAAAAAATAAAAATAATGATAAATCTACTGATATCAGAATATCAGATTTTTTTATTTTATAATCTAATATTAATATAGTATTTACTCTATCTATATTATTTACTATAATATTCAAACCTTGATATCTCAACATCTGCATAAGCTTTAATATAACAGATGAAAGATATTTATTGATATATACAAAGTCATTCAAGAAAAATTTAGAGATAATCATTGTAGATAGTGATGTAGAATAGATTGAGAAAATAGATAATATTCTTCTAGAATCAGAAAAGAGAGATATTTCAGTGAATTATATTCACTGAATTTTCAATCTCACTGTTAATCTTCTATTTTTTACAAAGTTAGAAAATTAAGGTTTCAGATATCAACTATCTGATATCATTTCTTCTTATTTTACAATAAGAGTTTTAAATAGTGTCAATTTTATTATCATTTATATATTCAAAGAATTAATCTATAAAATAATAGAATAAGAATTTCAAATAGATATTTATCATCTATTTCAGATCATTTATTTTATGACTAAATCTTACAATTATGAGAATGCAATATCAACAACTGTGAAGAAATCTAGCAATCAATCTAGCAATCACAACTCTCTGACAAGAATATTTATGAAATGATATATTACTCTAGAGTATATTTATACTGATATAATTATCATATTTATAAAGAATTTATTATCTGATATTTGTATTAAAAAATCTAAAACAGACTTCTTCTGTAATAGCTGTATCAAAGTAGATATAATATACAAATTCTTGCAAACTCTTATATCACAAGCATTGTGAGCAATACAATATATTTATATTAATCTTGCTGATGACAGTTATACACTGAATGATATATCTAATTACTCTATAGAATTTTATTAAAAGATCAAATATTATATACTTATCACTAATAATATCATTTATTATAGATGAATTTATTTTTTATATATTAAAAATCAAGCTATTGAAATCTACACTCACTGAATTCAATTTATAAAAAATCTTGATTTCATATCATCAGTACTAGTTAAAATTGTAACAGATATATCACTGATTAAGCAGATATTATTAATATTGCAGATTAAACTGTTTATATCATCTACACAGTTTATACAATTCATTTCAACAGCACTATCAATAAACTTGATACTATTCTGATAATAGTTTACAAATCAATTAAAAAAAAAAAGAGAAAGAAGATCAGAGAAAGAGATTGTATAAAAAAGTTCTTATAGATAAGAGAATCAGAATAAAAGAAATATCAGAGATTATACTCTGAAGAAGTACAGAGCAGAAGAATTATTAGAATATTAAGATATACATAATTATAAAACAAAATTACAAAAAGATATAAGAGAACTTTATAAATATATATAAGTATATAAGTATATAGTAGAGGGTTGATTGTGTAAGTTAACTGCTAATAGATGCTAATTTATTACATTATTCTTCTCTATTAAAATGAGTAAAAATTTATAGATGTTGAATACAGTAGTATTTTTTATAGTAAATATAGATTTTCAGATTGAATAATTATATTCTATTTATTTGATAAGATATTCACAGCAGCAACAATTGATTTTATTGCTGAAAATTACTTCAATTTCTCATTTAAGTTCATTGTTTTCTTCTATAATAACAAATAATTATCAGTCAAAAGTCTTCTATAAGAAGAACAGATTCTCAGTTACAGATTAGAATAGATTTATATAAAAAATATTATAAATATTAGATAGAATATTCAGTCAATAGTTATAAATATCTAATATTTTTACTATTATATATTTAATATAACAGTAGTTCAGTATATATAAAAAACAGTTCATTTTTATATTTCTGAGATCTAGTTAAATTTTATCTTCTATATTATATTGAATTATGAAACTTTTTCTGATATTTATTTGATTCTTATAGTTCTACTGAGTACTAATCATCAAAGTTTCAGCTTATTTATAAACTTTCTTGAGTTTACTGACTATATTCTCTATTATTTATATAGAACTGTGAGTGTATATAATCTCTCAGAGAGTCTCAGAGAAGTTTAGAATTTCTAAATTATAATTATATAGAAGAAAGAATAGATTTATATTTATTGTAATAGAATCTCAGTTATTTATAATGATTTCAATATATAGCAGCAGATTACTTCAGTCATTTTATATATAATTACAGAACTTTCAGAAAATATTTTTAACTGTTTATATTATTCTCTTAGTAATTTTATTGATTTCTGAGTAATATACTATTAACAACTTTCACTCAATTCTCAGTAGCTGATATATACAGATTCAGAATACACTGATGAATTGACTATTTCTATTTAATATAATAAATAAAAATAAATTATATATATAATAGAATGAGTTTCTGACAAAGATATTTATAATAATCTCAGTATTTATTTTATTATAGAACTGTAGTATTATATTTTTACTGAATTAGTTAACAATAATCAGAATGTTTATAGAATCTCTACTTTCAGACAAAAAAACTGTAAAATTAATAGCTATATTATATTATATTTATTTAGAGATGAGTAGCAGCTTTAGTATTTCTTTTCAGTATTTGTATTATGCTGTCACTGAGCCACAGCAATTATAATTATGTATAAATTAATATATATTTTTTGATATATTCAATCAGTAGAATTTTTGAATAATAATATTATATATAATTTTATATTCTGAGTATTTAGTTATTGATAAATCATGAATTTTTTACATAATTCACATTTATAGAGATTCTGAATCAGAGATTCATTATCTATTTTGAAAATATAGACAGTTATTATTATCAATTGAGTATATTGAAATATCTGTTTTTGAGTATATATTGCTACTGAGTCTCTAATCTAGCAAGCTTCTCACTGATTATAAGATAAGATTAAATCTTATAGAGTGTTGCTGAGCTTGTTCACTAAGTCAGAAGATAGTATCACTATCACAGATTAAGATATAATATTAAGAGAAATATTTAGAATAACTAGCAATAGCTATAGTAGTAATCTAAAATAGATAATAAGAATATCTAATAGAGCTTATAAGATGTAACGGGCGTGCCACCGATTAAGCAGATGTTACCGATGTTGCAGATTAAACCGTTCGTACCGCCTGCGCAGTTCGTACGATCCGTTCCAACGGCAATATCAACGGACTTGACACTATCCTGATAACAGTTTACGAATCGATTAAGGAAAGAAAGAGAAAGAAGATCAGAAGAAGGGGTCGTACGAGGGGGTTCTTATAGGCAAGGGGATCGGAGCGGAAGAAATATCGGAGGTCGCGCTCTGGGGGAGCGCGGGGCGGAAGAATCGTTAGGGTGTTAAGATGTGCGCGATTGTGGGGCGGAATCGCGAGGAGGCGTGGGAGAACTTCATGAGCGCGCGTGAGCACGTGAGCGCGCGGTAGGGGGTTGGTTGCGTAAGTTAACTACCAACGGGTGCTAACCCGTCACATTATCCCCCCCTACTGGGGCGAGCGAGGATTCGTAGGCGTCGAGTGCAGCAGTGTCCTTCATGGCGGGCGCGGGTTCCCAGGTTGGACGATCGTATCCTACCCATTTGACAAGATATTCGCGGCGGCGACGGCTGGTTCTGTCGTCGAGGATTGCTTCGATTTCCCATTCGAGTTCATTGTCTTCTCCTACGATGGCAGGTGGTTGCCAGTTGGAGGTCTTCTGCGAGGGGAACGGGTCCTCGGCCGCGGGTCGGAGCAGGTTCGTATGAAAGACGTCGTGGATGCCAGGCGGGGTGTTCAGTCGATAGTCGTGGGTGCCTAGCACTTCTGTTACCGTATATTTGGCGTGGCGGTAGTCCAGCGTACGCGAAGGGCGGTCCGTTTTTATGTTCTTGAGGTCCAACCAGACCTTGTCCCCTATGCTGTAACGGGTCGCAGGACTCCTCCTGGTGTTCGCTTGGTCTTCGTAGTCCTGTTGAGCACTAGCCATCGAAGCTTCGGCCCATTCGCGGGCTTTCTTGAGCTTGCTGACTATGTTCTCTGCTGCTTGCACAGGGCTGCGGGCGTACGTGGTCTCTCGGGGGGTCTCAGGGAAGTCCAGAATCTCTAAATCATAACCGTGTAGGAGGAAGAACGGGCTTACACCTGTTGTAGCAGAATCTCGGCCGTTTATGGCAATCTCAGCGTGCGGCAGCAGGTCGCTCCAGTCATCTTGCGCGTAGTTGCAGAACTTTCGGAGGATGTTCTTAACTGTCTGTATCATCCTCTCAGTAGCTCCATCAGTCTCTGGGTGATACGCTGTCGACAACTTTCGCTCGATTCTCAGTAGCTGGCATACGCGAGTCCAAAGTGCGCTCACGAACTGACTGCCTCTATCTGATACAATGGATGAAGGCAGGCCGTGCATACGATAGAATGGACTCCTGACAAAGGCGTCCGCGACAACTTCAGCGTCCATCTTGTCGCAGGGCTGCAGTATTACGCCCTTGCTAAGTCGATCGACAATGACTAAGACATTCGTAGAACCTCCACTTTCGGGCAAGGAAACTGCAAAATCGATCGCCTTTTTATTGTCACGCCAAGTTCGCTCGGGGACAGGTAGGGGCTTCTTGATGTCCCACCACATTGGAGCTTCAGCT
>NW_025544814.1:730042-750682 GCF_000150115.1 Histoplasma capsulatum G186AR | reverse complement strand
TAAATGCTATTTACAGTGTTGTAATATTAAGCTTATCAAGCTTCTTTGTGAATACTATTCACAGTGTTATGATTCATAGACACTCAGATCTCTTTGTGAGACAGTCAATTATATTATAAATACTTAGATATAACAGTCTAGTTTTTGATAAAATTATACTATCAAAACTTTACTATCTCAGTTCAGATATAAACTTAACTACTGATATTCAGATATATATTATATAACTGATTCTATTTATTTAAATCAGTATAGCTTTTGAGCTGCTGAATATTTTTTATCAATATTTCTGAATATCTGCTGTAACTGATAAATAAATTTGATATAGCTATAAAAAATTCTTATAATTTATTCATTATAATCTTTCTTTACTTCATAAAACTATAATCTGATTCTTGATTCAAATCAGTTGAATGTGAGTTCTATTAAGAATATTGATGTTAATAAGATTTTATTCAGTTCTTCTATCAGTTTAGATATATTTACAGTAAAATAAATATTTATCTGATTAAAAAAAACTTTCAACTTTTTACATTTTTTACTGAATAATATAGAAAAATTATATTTGAGTTTTTGAGTACTGATTATTTACTTCAGCTTACTGCAATATTTGAATAACTTTTTTATATTATACTTTTTATTATTGATAATCAATTCTGTCTTGAATGTTATAGTTAACTTTTCTTTAGAGTTTGAGAATTTATATCTTTAAACTTAGTTAATTGTATTAAGTTTAGTTCTGTTTCAATTAATAAGTTGTTTTTTCAAATAGAAATCTCTGTAATTTTAAATTAGAGATAATCAATATTGCTACTGAGTCTCTAATCTAGCAAGCTTTTCACTAATTATAAAATAAAATCAAATTTTATAGAGTATTACTGAGCTTATTCACTAAATCAGAAAATAGTGTTACTATTACAGATTAAAATATAATATTAAGAGAAATATTTAGAATGACTAGCAATAGCTATAGCAGCAGTCTAAGATAGATAATAAGAATATCTAATAAAGTTTATAAGATATAACAAGTACTTAAAGTAGATGTTGTGAAGAAGTATATATTTAAGATGAGTTTATAATCATACTATATAACTTGAGTATAAGTAAGAGATGAAAGAGATAAGATAAAGAAATAAGAATTAATTATAATCAAAAAGATAAGCTTTCTTGATTCTAAGAATAATAAATGTGTTTAAATATATTTGAGTTTTTATATAAATTATCTTACTCACTCTGCTTACTTACTTACTTTGTTTATCAGTAATTATAATAAACACAGTAATTAGAGTAAGCAGTTATATAATTTTATAGTAGTCTCAGTTGAGAATTATTCTGTTTCTACATCTTTTCAATTTTTATTCAATAAGCTCTGACTTATACTGCAGATTTATAACACTTCTTTTTTTATCAATTCTATTCTAAAAGAATATAAGAATACTGTTAGTAGATCTGAAAAAATTAATAAATATTAATAAAAGTTGATGAAATATAAAATTATAGATTTGAAATAAAAAAATATCTGAACAATGATTCTATATTCTGATATTTCTTCTAATAAATCAATGACTCTCAGCTGCTGAATTTATATTAAAAAAAAATCACTCTCAGAATCTCAATACAGATTCTGATGATATATTATAAAAATTTTAATAAATAGTATACAGTAATTGATTAAAGAAGAGTATATATAAAGAAATATATATATTTATTATCAATAACACTACTAATTATATAATATTCATAATAGCAGTAAAATAAGATTGAATTTTATATTAGATTGATATAGTAATAATCTATCTATATAATCAACTTAATAAAATAATTTATATACAGTAATCTACTGAATTTGAGATGAAGATTTTATATATAATAATTTATATTGTTGAAGACTCTCTATATAGATTGAACTCTACTATTAAAATTTGATACAATTTTTTTATAGTATTATTTTATAAAAATAATTTTAAATTTAATCTCTACAACTCTGCTCTATAATATTATATATTCTACAATTATTTTTATATAATAATTTATATAAATAATTTTTATATTATAATAGAAGATTCAGTAGATGCTGATTGACTAGTTAATATTTTTACTAATAAATTAGAAATAAAAGATTTGAAAAAATCTTTAAAATACTTGAATATAAAGATTGAATATCATCTCAATAATGTTATAAAATTAATATTGAGACACTATATCAATTATTTAGTGCAAGATTTTTATCTAGATAATATTATCTCTGTTTTTATATTAATATTTGAGAGAATAAAAATGAACAATATCTCTGTATCAGAATAAGAAGAAGAATTTATCAAAAAATAATATTAATATAAAATAAAGTGCTTACAGTATCTGATAGTTAAATTACACTCAGATATTATATAAACAGTATCTCTACTAGTACAGAAGAATACTATATCTATATCTAAAATATAAAAAGTTTTTTTCTATATTATATAATATCTAAAAAAAACAAGCAATCTAGATATTTTATATAAAGATCTCAAAAATAAAATCAATGAATTCTTCAATATATTATATCTATCAATAAATTATACAGATTTGAATTGAATAGAATTATTGAATAATGAATATAAATCTATTTTAAACTTTATATTTAAATTAGTAGATGCATTAATTTCATGATATTCATTCAAACAATCTTGTGTTTCTTTAAATTCAAATAAAACAGAATATATAGTACTCAGTGAAGCAGTATATGAAATAATATGATTGTATAATATAATAATAAAACTAGAATTTATTACAGTAAAGAATCTCTTATCTATCAGAATAGATAATAAAGATTCAATTGATCTAGCTATTATTGCTGTAATCACAGCACACAACAAGTATATTGACACTTGCTTTCACTATTCTCACACACAACTGAATAAAGATGTTATTTCAATTAATTATATTTCCACTGAGAATATAGTAGCAGATAGATTAATCAAATCTCTGAGCACAGTAATATTTAGATATTTCATTAAATTACTAGAACTTTTCACTGACAACAGTGAGAATGATTAAATTTCTGTATGTAGCATGTTTTTGGGATGATCTAGGTTAAGATAGCTAGCATGGAATATTCATAGGAACACATCATGCATGTTGGCGCGTGGGGGGTGTTGGGCACTAGTTGCCCAGGTGGCCCTCCACCGCACGTGATTACCCCTATATAGTTAGCTAGCGATCGCACAATGAGAAGATTAACCATCCCACATTAAATAGGGGTAGGGCTCGATGCCTGACTAATAGAGTTGGCTCGATGATGCTCGGATTGCATGACATCACCTACCAGAAGCTGGCCCCAATATTCTGCGTTCTACTACGTTCATATCTTACTCGCTTCTTCGGTTGCTTCCGATATGGCTACGCCTATAGCCTTATGTGGCTCTATCCGCGTAGGTTCCTGGCATCAAAAGCGCAGCGCGCTGTGCACAAGGCCTTAAACCCAGGATCACAACTGTCCCTGCAACAACTCATCACCGAAACGACCATGTTTTGGCAAGAACCACGCAATGCAACATGCCTTGGAGAGCAATCAACTTCCTACGAAAGAATCCCAGTTGGCTCGAGGAGCCATATCACCTCCTAAACCTGGAGAGGAAGAAGATGCTGGAGGCTCCTTAGAGGTATGAAGTAATGAAAAACACTCACAGGCCAGCGACTAACGGAAACGGCTTTCCGATCAAAGATCATCGAAGACATCGTTAATCGTGCGAGTAAGAGCCCTACTGAGTCCGCATATACATTTGTTTCCGAGTGGCTCGAGTCTGTTGACTCAAACGCACTGTCTCTCAGCAATGTGCCATCTGGGTCGTGTCCGCAGTCATTCGCGTCTGGTAGATCCGCTACCCAGCTCGTAAAGGATCGATCGTACCGGTCACTGAACTTGGCTTCGCATAATATGCGGCTACGCAAACCACACGAGGAAATGCCAGAATATATAATCCGGCTCATTAATGAGATATGCCAGGACCGTACCTCTCCAGAACCATCGCTGGATTCCATCAAGCAGGACGCTGTTTTGGCTCTGCTGGAATGGGAGGGGTCTGGTCAGGCGGAGGTGGAAGGATACTTCGTTTCCAAAAATTTCCCGGCTCTGGACCCAAGTGAGAGCCTACGATACACCAGAAGACACCCTATGGCTTCTCATACGATTCCCAAAGTTGCTACATCCGAATACAACCTTGCCGTTCCAGTTCCTGGCATTCTTTACGGCTATAATCGTGATGTGGCATTTTTCCAGCACACAGCCTACCTGCTTGCAACGGGTACTGAATCCGTCGCCAATTCCCAAGATTTGCTATACCCGTTCTTCGACGTCGAGTTCAAAGGTGAAGATGGAAGCCTATGGGAAGGGACAAACCAATGTATCACCGGGTCCGCATCCTGCATTAACATGGTCGAAGCTCTGAATGCCTCACCACAAACTACCCCGGTCAGCTTCGACACCGCACACTGCCAGTAACGCACGGGGCCCATCCGCGGCCACCGTGCAGCCACCCATCGGTATTTCGCGCGAAACAACCGTCGTCCGCATCGATCGTCTGGAGGAGAGCAAGTACCATAGAGTCCAGCCTATTAACAGTGCCGCATTCTCCGTCACCATGAACGGCATTGAAGCCCGGCTCTTCGTCGCATGGAAGGAGAATAACGAGTATACCATGGCCAAGGTGGAGAGCTTTTTGCTGCAGTCGCCTGATCATTATTTAAAGTTCCGCAAACTTATCCGGAATATTCTGGACTGGGGAAAAAGCAGCCGCCTGAGTGAAATTAGGGGTGTCCTGGATGCCGTCTTTGGAGGAGATGGGGGGAATCGGGAGGTTTAGAGGAAGGTGAGGTTCCGCAAGCCTCTATCCGATGATTCTCTAACGTGACTTAGGAGAAGGTAAGTTACGGCAAGCAGGCTGAGGCTCAGAGGCTGTATGGCTAGTACAAGATTAAGACTTCGATCTTTTGCACTCTCCTCCTCTTCATATACGTCGATAGGTAATGCAACCACGCCGCCGTATCCCCTCGTCTGGCCGCGAGGACACAATTAGTGTATTTTTTAGTGTGTACATTAGTGTATTAAATATATGAAGGTTACTGGGCCATATGAGAGATCAGCTGTATTGATGTGTTTTAGTGTAATTTATGTAATCTATTTGATCTAGTCAACTAACTAGTCCTAATTAATATGATCAGAATGGAACTTCTTTTAATATCCTCTCTTCAAGCAGAGAGTAATATTACTACATGCTGCACAACTATATCTTTGCAATAAGATAGCACTATAACCATTAGATTATCCAAAAAGCTAACATAATCATTTGTTAAATGGTTGTGCTCATAGTATCTGTGGGTGTGGTGGTGTGGCCACTCAACCCATCATCTATCTATACACTGACAGATTGCTTTCACTTTGCATCTATTTTTGTACTATCTAATACAAAAAATTAGTCAATCTGATTAAAAGAAGCATTAAGAAATTGAAGATTATCTATAGAAGTCATATTTCTTTCTCAAAGCAGAGTGATCAGAGTGATAAGAAGATCATGAATATGAATGAATCAAGATAAAAAGATAGCAGATTACTAAAATAGTGAAGCAGTATCAACAAATCAGATTACATAGAATTTAGTATGAAGAATTATTGGTTGGTACATCAGAACTAACAGCTTAGTTGTTACACTAATTGTATTGCACTAATTGTGTCCTCGCGGCCAGATGAGGGGATAGCTTGTAAATCTACTGTTTTGGCTCTCTGAAAAAGGAGTATATATAGAATAACTAGAGTGGCTGCTGGGACCATGAATTACACATTTGGTTTGATTTGGTTTGGTTCTAGTCCATTTCTTGGCATGATTTTCAGTGGGATCAGAACCAGAATGGGAGTGTAAATTGACTAGAATTATTAAAACATGAGTGAAATGGGACTAATAAATCTTGATATTTCATGTAAAGTGACTGACTATCAAAAATAAGAACATGATCTGGGACTGATTATGATTTTGACTGAGATTTGGTCCTGTTCTGATGATTATATAATACATATCTAGATATCAATCTGATGATATGATTGGTGGAGATATTACCCCTATCTTACTAGCTGTCAATGCTCAATGCTCAATGGCTTGATATTAAATCCCCTATTGCTGCCAACCTATCACTGCTGCCAACCTACCTACCACTGCCAATCTATATAGGGTAAATCATGGTCCCATTTGATCCCATTTTGTAAAATGGGACCAAATGGGACTGGAATTGTTAATTTATAAGGAAAACATGACCTGGGACTAGATTTATAATATAAACAGTGTAAAGTGACTAATTTAATAAACACTATATGGGACCAGGACTAAGATATTTGAGAATGGGACTGAGGAAAAATTTGGTCCTAGTCCCATGCATGGTCACACAGCCAGTCTAAGAATAACCATGAAAACGCCGGAAATATGCTCGGTGTGCAAAGTCGGTTCGGAAAAATGCTAAACTAGCCGAATCAAGCTGCAGCGACGTCTGGTTTCTTCTTCTTGGAAGCTGTCTCCTTCGTGGAACCCCGTTTGGATAACATTTTTGCTCGCTCAAAATCTATAACCATCGCCCCTTTATTCTCTGCGTTCCAAAATACGTTACCGTCATGCAAATCATCATGTCGAACCCCTAGACGATGAATATCAGAAACAGCCTTGTGAAAGCTTGGACGTATATCTGGGCCGTCATGGAACTTGGTGGGTGTCCCTGCATGGCTGAGGAGCAGTAGATAACCAATTCTCGCAATACCATCGTAAAACAAGGGGCGGCAGGATACATCCACACTTCCCAGGCAAACGGGTATTCGTGTTCCTTGAATGGAATGTAAACGTTGGTATACATGTTCTTCGTATGCGGAATACCCGAATTCAACAGGCGTTCCTTTGGCTACACAGCGATAGCCGTGTGAGAAGAGAGTAAAGTCGAACGAAGTTGCAGATATTCCATGTTTATGCATAGATTCGCAGCCGAAAGGACCCCCGTCATTTCTCAGGATCTGCGAACGAGCCAATCTTAACAATTCGTGGTGGTCAATATCATGCCGTTTACCACCCCCGTGGCTAGCCACATTCGGGCAGTTTCTGTCAAGAAGGTCACCATTTACCAAACCTAGAAGACATTTCTGCGTGCAATATTCCCTCTGCACACTCGTTTGTGTATTGCCACCCCCTTGAGCTGATTTCGGAGGGGGTACAACGACCATGATATTCGATGGACGAACAGGAAGCCTCGTGCTTGGACTGTCAGAATCATATACGCCATTCACACTGCTGCCATTTTTACTAATCTCCCAGTTTGTTGATGTCTTCTCGGTGATACGACACGAGTCGTTGGCGACAGGACCCTTTGACCATGTCTTGATTGGTGACATGCGTATATATTCATTTCTGCTCGGTCGATTCCGCTTGTATTCCGACAGTTTCTTGCCGCTGCTATTTTCCGAATCAGACACAAAATCGTTATGCTTCACTTTCCATTTTTTGAGCACCATTTCAGCATGGTTACGCCAGGCCTGGTCACGGGGAGGAGTTCTCAATGCGCGAAGTGTGAAAGTCATCACCTGGCCTATTGCCGTCAGATGTAATCTATTTTCGCAGTTAGTACCGCTGACCCAGCCGGTAGTTTCTCCAACATCATCGTTCGGGACAGAGAGATAATAGTAGACAGTGGTAGGGTCATCAGGATCCACACGGAGAAATATAAACGTTTCTCCAGTGCATAGATAGCCATACTCCAGGCCGGCTTGAATCATGTATGAAAATGTCTGCGATATACATGCGGCAACTGTCCTGCGGGCTTCCTTCACCCCATGGCCTGCCCTTGTGTACATAATCACTTTGTCAACATCCATATCCATAAGCCCTGCCTCTATAACACCCTTGGTAAATATGTGTGGTGCCTTGTACTCGACAATGTAAGCCGGTATTTTTTCACCGGGTCCCGTATTGTACACACAAAACTGATCGGCACGAGGGCGACACGATATTGATCGCACAGTTGGAGTTAAATGGCGAGCATTCCCATCCCTACCGACCCCCTCCCGCTGCCTGCACGCCGGTGGCTGTTGTGGAGACCTGACGCCCGGCCCAGAGTATATGTATTCGGTACTTAGACTGTTTCCGTGGTTTTCAAACCATATTTCACCCTTGAGGTTGAATATATTTCGGAGGCTTTGATTGGAATATAGTTGTCGAATAACAGCGGATACACGATCTTCAACGGCATAGCGCTGATAAAAGACTAGGTCTATCTCGGAGCCCAGTGACCTCTGCCGTAACTCATCGCCCGATTCTCTTAGTGTGTTAAAGGATGTGAAATGCCCTTCTGAAATAAAGTTGGTGGCAAAAAGGTCCTTCCATACAAGTGACTGCTCCTGAGGGAAGGTGGTCCATTCTCGGATTTTATCGGGGCGCAGCTTGGATATAGCATTTTCAGGCACTCCTTTGGTTCCGGTCTGGTGGTTGATACGTGAGGAGAAACTCACAGATAAATGAACGTGACAGGCATCTAAAAACTCAGGAAGGGAAGTTGGCAGCATCTGTATTTTCAACTGTCGTGTTTTTTCTTCCACCTGTCGTTTTTCTTCTTCTGCCTGTTGCAGATCACGCCTCATGTTTGACAGGAGCGTGCGGAGCTCCTGCTCGTGGGGCTTCCCAAAATCTCGATGGGTCATGGTCCTAAGCTGAAATAATGGGTTTCTCGCAAGTTGAGTCTTGCTGACGAAGTTCCAGATACCCCTCATCATGTTTCCCGGTGCCTAACACTCTGGCTCGGTGTCAATATTATTCCCCGAATGCGGATTTACCACCGCGTTGGGATCAAACATAATGCTCGTGTGAAAAACGTCGGCTTTCATTGGTATATAGAGGCTAAGGTAGCAATCTCTTATATTCAAAGCTAATCGCTGATCTCCTAGCATCTGCGGATATCAGCGAGCATTATATAGACAGGAAGCGCGTAGAATGAAGCAGTGAGCCATCATTCGATTTGCTCGTGATTCGCCACGGTTCTATGCTGGAAGTTTCGAGTCAGCGGGGAAAGAAGACCCTGTTGAGCTTGACTCTAGTTTGACTTTGTGAAAAGACGGGTGTAGAATAGGCGGGAGTTCCGGCGCCGGTGAAATACCACACTATCTTTATCGTATTTTACTTATTCAATGAAGCGGAACTGGGCTTCACCGCCCAATTCTGGCGTTAAGGTCCCTCGCGGACCAATCTGAGTTGAAGACATTGTCAGGCGGGGAGTTTGGCTGGGGCGGCACATCTGTTGAACCATAACGCAGGTGTCCTGAGGGGTTCTCATGGAGAATAGAAATAAATCTCTGGAGAACAATGGTTGGAATAAGCAACGTCCTCCAACCCAAAAAGGGCTAGTGTCCTGCAACGTCATGGCCTAAAACTGCCACTAACCGCAATTGGTAACTGTGTCCCAGGCCTCAAATACGCCAAAGAAAGATCTCAAGACCATCCTATATAATACATGATACAGTGAATTTTAGGTATCATGCACTCTTTGACTTTTGTAAAACACATCGTTACCCTTTCGCAGTGAGCCTCATGCCTCCTTAAACTCAAGAATAACGAACCATGGCGAAGGTCTGCTTCCCTCGTCATCTCCGCCAAACCAGCATCTTCCACGCCCAGTCCCGGTCCCCACATGCGGCCCAGGTCACCCCGCTACGTCCTCCGACGGTGCATCTCTGTGACTTTCGCCATGCCGATAAAGACGTTCCCCGTAGATATCTAGCTCATATCCGCCGCGATGACTCAGAGTTAGACCTCGTGCGGCTCACGCCGGTTTACTTCTCTGCCAACAGGCCTCAGAGATGGAGTATGGGGTTGGGTAATGGCAATGATAACGGAGAGTATAAACCGTTAGATGAACGGATATTGAAGCTGGGAAAAAGTATGATAGCTTATTTCAATATTTGTCAATACCTCTCGCGACACGTATTTGCTCTTCTCGAAAAATTTCTCGCCTAGGTCGTGTGCTAACCAGCTGGTATCAAATCCTCTTTCCACAGCTCTTCGCATCCTCTCCTCCCATCTTCCAGGCATCCTTGTCAATCCTCTACCACAAGAGATCCTTTCTCCGAATATATCGCTACATCTATTCCCTTCGACACACCCTCACCTCCCCATGGTAAAGGGCAGAGTACCCTATCGCGCTGCTTTGTGGACTGCCCCAGTAGCCTGGGGAAGTGTCCCAATAGTCGGCAACGTCCGGCTAGATATCATAAGCGAACGAATGGTGAATTCCCCATCCATTGCGGAATACGATGAAGAGCACAAATACGGTGATGAGAAGCTAGTAGTTCGCTGGCGAACTGAAGGAGGCAAGACAGATTCTCCCGGCTACTTTGGAAAATCGAGTCCTAAAGAATCTCCACCGTTCACCAATGGAGAAGCTACGACGAATAACTCTTCCACAACCAACAAAGATATGAGAACTAGTAGTGAAACGCAATCAGCGCTGTCCTCCTCATCGAATGGAACAAATCGTGGTCTCAGCAAGCTGTTAGGCGGAGACGCACCGATTTTTAAACTAGGTCAAGAGGAACAGTTTAGCGGGCTGTTCATCTTCTTGTTTGATGACGAGGGCCGTATCGCCAGTCATACCATTGAACATGCCGATGAAAGCAATGGATGGGACAGAACGGCGAGGGTTGTCACACTGACGGACTGGCTGCTTGGGAAGGCCAAATGGCCCGGATCCAGAGGCGATGCTGGCGCAACACCCGCACTCGCTGTCGGTCTAGATCTTTCGCGGGATGACAAAATGCTGTTCAAAAACAAATCTTGAAAGTTAAATCGGGATGATACTAGTTTATACTGAACCCTCAGTATGTGTTTTCTCTACCTCTATGATGAATTACCGAACCACAATTTTCAAAAAACATTTCATTACCTTGGCTCGTGCAAGGTAAATATTTTTTTCCATTTTGTTTTTTAAGCAATCTGAATAGCCGTCCTTGGGGGATTTTCTTAATTTTCCATTCAACTCTCGCGTGGCGTTATTACTGGGTGACTTTCTTCCTTTGTTCCAATTATTATGCTTTAATCACGTTCCCTGCGATTACCTTTCCCATCACTATCAGTACCAATCCCGCGTAATGCGTATATGAGATCCGGACTGGATGCATGTGGAGAGGTTTGTTTTTTTCAATTTCCTTTCCTTTCCTTGTTTTCTTCGTTTCCCCGTTTACTTTTTGGGGGGCTTCATATAGCAAGGAGCGGGTCATTTTTTGGTTCATAGCCTGCAAACCATGGCCCCCAATATTGTTATCCCTATCCACTTAGGATACCTCTCCACTGTACATTAATTTTCTTTCCCTGTTTCTTTCCTTTTTCCAATTTTACATATGTTCAGTATGTCTAATGACTCCTGTCCAGCATGTATCAATAGCCACAATCTCCCCTTTAACAACAATTAGTTGTGATTCTATTTTGAACTCCTCTCCCCAGGTTGGACCCTTGAGATTCCGCCGAATTGATACACACAAGGCATCCATCGCTAAGCTACATCGGCGAACAGGATCAAGTATCATTCTACCTACAATATACTTTATAAAGGTTGTAGGAAACATAGTCTATAAAATAACAAACCAAACCCAATGCCATGATTTACCTTATACATCTACATTTCCCACATGTACCTCCAACCTGTCATGTCCTTTGCCGTGGAAGAATTGTCCCTGTGCGACGGGTGGTGATATGGACCAGTTTTTTTCATAGAACCGAACAATCTCTCAGAATCTCGATATATGTAGCAATCCTAGAACCCGTGTGCAAGGTGCTGCCTATGGCCGGTATTTGAAGAGAAGTGCGGCACGGCCGGTATAGGATCCAAAAATGACGAGTGAACATCAATGGAGTCAAGCACTATGCTTCATGATTGCCTCATATAGCTTTGGACTTTGGGACGCCAAACGGTTTAACAAGCATCGAAGAGAACCGATTAAAAAAAAAAATCAAAAAAAGACGGGTCTGCTTTTCATCAGGCAATCGCAAGAATCGTAGAAAAGGGGGCCCGAGTCAAAAAGTCTAGCCATGATGAATCAATTTCATGTTCATAAAAAACCGACACAGTTGCCTAAGTAGCTGTAGATAAGCTAAAACTAGGAAAGGCTATATTGGTACCATGTTTGGATCCCCCCTTTTCCTATTGCCTATTTTATCCCGCTGCCCATTATCCCCATAACAGTCAACTATTAAAACAAACCCGTGAGGTATAATCAATGCAGTGTATGTGTCCTTTTTCAGTATTTTCAAGCCAAACCAAAGGTGAACAGAATGAATTCACAAGCCCGAGAAAGTCAAAAAGAAATACAAAATGTGACATGAACATGAGGGCCTCCCTCCATTTTTATCAGGCTTTAAGCACCTTCGACACCTCATATGCAACGAACGCAAAATCCCAAACCAAGAGAGAAGTGTATATATCCTTTTTCCTTCCCTTGCCAAAAATATATATCAAAAATATGCCCGCAAACTGGTTCATCTCATATTTTTGAGGTGACGGGTGTTCTCAAACACCCAAAAACAAGTGCACAAACGCCCAACATCCCTACTCCGCCAACCATATATGCTACCTCCCTCCCTGCCCACCAAAACAACGTACAAAAGACAACCGGGCCTGACGCCCTCCCTGCCTGGCCCCAACTCCTCAGCCTGCCCAAAAACACTCCCCGCTCACCCTCGCTAGCCTCTAGGCTTCCCAGACTATTCAAGCCCGTGACCACTGTGGCACTGGTGACTGCCAGCAGGCACCCGGCGCCGTATAGACCTGATACGGTAGAGACACGCGATAAGATGAAGAAAGAGAGAGCGCAGGCAGTGACGCCAATGCGGACGGTTAGTAGCGGGGGGAGGCGGCGAACTAACGTGCCCTGGAGGAGGGAGGCGAGGAGGCCCATGACGGAGAGGAGACGACCATTTTGGGCAGAAGGGGAAACCGAAGAGTTCGTGGATGCGTAGAGAGTGGTAGTTAAGAAAGGGAGTGAGAATTCAAGGCCGGAGAAAGGGAGGAGGAAGAGGAAGTGGGTTAGGTTTAGGAGGATTGGGGGGTTGGTGTAGTTTTTTGGCGTTGCCGTGACTTTGATAGTAGTGGATGGTTTCTGCTCCGCTTTTAGATTATTCTTGTCCAATTTGTCACCAACAGAAGTCGCAACAGCGGGAGTAGAGGTAGAAGAATGCACATCCTTCCGAATTTTCGCAAATCGCGGATGCGTTTCCGGCAGATAGAAGTATAGATAGACCGTCTCCACTACAATAAGGAGTAACGAACAGCCCGCCGCGGTTGCGAACGGATTTTCTGTCACGGTGGTAATCCCCGCCAACGCGGCTCCCATCGCCGGCCCAAACGTAAATGCAACACTAAAACACACGCCCACAAGTGCCATTGTCGCGCCCCTCTGTCCCTCGTCGCTGATATCCGTCGCAATAGCATTCGCAATCTGCACATTCCCTTCACTAAGACCTCCGATAATCCGACTACCCAGAAACGTCCGGAAGTCCGTCGCAGCTACCCACAGCGCGACACTGGCGATGTTACCCGCCATAGAGCAGAGGAGGGCGGTGCGTCGGCCATGGTTGTCAGATAGGCGGCCGATGAAGGGGGCCGCAATGGCTTGGAGGAGGGAGAAGAGAGAACCCAAGGCTCCGCCGAGGAGGACGATGTCGTAGCGCGAGTCGATGGGGCGGGCAAAGGAATTTTTGTATGCATTTAGGTAATGCAGGATACGGTGGAGAAGGGAGGTTGGTGAAGGGTCGCGGTTCAAGTAGAAGGTTAGGAGGGAGGGGAAGAGGGGGAGGATGAAAGTGAAGGAGACCTGGAGAAGAAGTCTTCGGTGTTAAGGTCTGCTTTTGCAGCTGACTGAGGTGAAGGATCCTAAGGAAAGATTTGGAAATCCACGTACCAAGTCAAGGAGGAGGGATATAAAGAGGACTTTAAGGATCTGTTTGCGCCGTGATGGGCTGACGGTGGTTGTCCCCATAGTTGGAAATAATCCCACCACAACCAAGGACAAGCGGAAGGAATCAGAGGAAGGATTTCAGGGCATCCTACAAAAAAAAGGTTAAAAAGTAAAAAGATACAGATAATTGATGAGCTCCTAAAGAATGACGCCTAGAACGGCTGGAGAAAAGAGAAAAGGAGAAGATGCAGCTTGTAGGAAGTGAATCAGCAGCAGAAGCAGGGATGTTGTCGGAAGAAGCAACACGGAGCTTGAGTTTTGGATGTCGTCAGCGGACTGGAGCAGGCACGTGGTGGTAGACAGCCCTAATTGGTTTCACCATGCTACATTACTCGTAGTTTGAGTATAACTACTCCGTATACATATCACAATGGCGCAGGTTGCACGGAGTAAATAAGAGCCTGTTTTTTGCAATGCTTTACGGCGTATGGAACTCGTGAAAGACCCCGAGTCAAACTCGCATTATCATCTTCTTACTATAACAACCAATATCAACCCCGGTTTGCAACCCAAATGCTCCGAGCCTGCACTAATTCAGCGACAAAAGCGAAAAAAAGAAGACATAGAATCCGCCAAAATCTCCCTCATGTAGAAGGAAGCAGAGAAGGCGGAAAGTCTGCCAGGTAGTAAGTAGTATGCCAAATTCGCCAAATTCCAAATTCCAGATGCGACAAACAGAAGCACTGGCAGGAATCAAAACCAAACCGTCGCCCCACCCTCCCATTCGCAACATTTTGCACTCGTGGGAAAGGAAACATGAGGGAAAGGAAAAACTTTGCGGAGGGGTTTTAAATACCCATCACCATGCGGCACCTGTCGTTAAATTCGTCTCACAACACAAACACACTCTCTTGCTTTCGTGAGGTTCTGGGAGGTAAAAAAAGCTCAAGCACAAAAAGGAGGAGAGGATAAAACTACAGTGAAGGATGGGATCAGATGGGAAAACGATATAGGTAAGACGACGAAAAGAGGATAAGTCAACCGCTAGCATGTAACGCTGGAGATACATGGGGCACCTCTGCTTTTCTAAGACAAAAATAAGAACGGGAGGGTATGGGAATTGAAGGCGAAAAATGTAAAAGCAAAACAAAACACACAAAAGAAAAGAAAAGAAAAGAAAAGAAAAGAATAAGAGGCAAGACCCATGAATACCTAATGCACGCTTGGAAAGGGACCAAAATCAAAGGAAAAAATTTCAGTGAGAATAAATCGCAAGCGCTGTGGATTTGTTTTAGTTTTTAAATTTCCCTTTGCCGCTGATAAAGCCATTGAAGAATACTAGAAGCGTAGATAGGTAGGGGAGTGGTAAATATCAGAGATTTGAAGGCGGAGGATGCTTCTTTTTTTCCTTTCCTTCCCTGTTCTTTTTCTTATTTGTTTTATTTCATCGTCCGTCTTTCAGTTTCGTTTCGTCGTCTTTGTGAATAAAGTATTTGGGTTAAGTAAGGTGTTTTAGTGTATGTGGGTGTGTGTGTGAGGTATGTTCTCTTTGGCCTTTTTTGTGATGAGGGCGAGAGAAGAAATGACGAGGGGCGATAGTGGGATGGATACTAGAACCAAATTGAGCGCAAAAAGAGGTTGGACTTGGAGTTCGAGAGTTGGCTATATGGTAGAGAAATCGCAATGTGCAATGTACGTCAGAAGGGAGCATGTGGAGAGAAAGGTTGAGGTACAAAGATGATCAAGCGTTCTGTTCGGGGTCCCGAGAGAGGAAGGGATTGAAACCTCTTCTCTCGTGGCGGGTCCTGAGAGATACCTATGCCGTGTGCTCCGCAGGAGCTTGGGCAGCAT
Organism: Histoplasma capsulatum G186AR; assembly: GCF_000150115.1. Taxonomy (NCBI): domain Eukaryota; kingdom Fungi; phylum Ascomycota; class Eurotiomycetes; order Onygenales; family Ajellomycetaceae; genus Histoplasma; species Histoplasma capsulatum. The sequence goes on along the minus strand of NW_025544814.1, from coordinate 734,886 downwards.
GGGACTGTTGTGGAGGTCCCTGCGCGTTATTATACCCACCACGCCCGCCGCGGCCACGGTATTCACCACCACGACCGCGCCCGCGCCCGCGATAGTCGCCGCGATCCCCACGGAATCCTCCACGACCCCGGAACCCCTCACCACGAGGCCCGCCACGGCCACGGAAGCCTCTACCACGTCCACTATTTTGCCTGGCGTGGTGGCTGACGACCGGTTTGAAACCGTCATTTGGCTCTGGAGAAGCTCCATCTGCGACGGAGGTTTGCACTGGAATATCTTCAGCCCAGCTACCAGAGGTGGGGAGTGTTGGATGCACACCTTGTGTTGCTGTTGTTGTTGATGTACCTTCTACATCAGCTTTCTCGATTTCGACCCATCCCTCAGCGGTGGTCGAAGCGGACATTTTTGATCCTTGATTATCCCACCTCATTTGAGCTCTTGGGTTTGCCGTTTCGTTGTTAACAGCGGATTGGCTTGGGGCAGAAGAAATTTCATCTGGGTGTGGGGTTCCAGAAGTTGGGAATCCGTTGGTCGTAGGTGCTTGTTGAGCAGCTAAAGGAGGGTCCTGAAGTTCAGTTAGACCGGCATGAGCGATTGTAGGATCGGTCACGACATTGGTTCCGGCAGCAGAAGCTGATTCGGATGGCTGAGTCTCCTCAGTCCACGCTTCAGTAGCGGGGGGGATATATTCTAGAGAAGCTTGTTTGACCCTCGAGTCTATTCCCTCGTCGAATTAGAATAGCAATATACAATCACTGATACTTCAACGGGGTTACTCACATGGGACGTCGAGAGGCTCCGCATCAACACTTGGAACAATGTCATCCGTGCCGTTGATCAGTTTAACCATAGCGCTGACTGCCTCCTCTGTTCCCCCATAGACCTGGAACAACGCGCCTTCAAAAGCTCGGCTATCACTTGAAGTTTCGTCTCCAGAGCGTCTCATGGCCGCAGCAGCGCGCAAAAATTGGCTGAGCACCAACAATCTTTGTTCGAATTCTTTTTCAACAGATTCTAATATCTCTGCAGCAACCTTTTCTTTAAGGACTTTCAACTCATCTTTGTGGGCCTTTTCTATTTCGATTTTCTGGCTGGAGAGGCGGTCTTCATAATATTGCCCATATTGCTTGTACTGATTTATTTGCTCCTCAATTTGGAATACGGCCGCTTGCAGGGAAGGTTTCTTTAAGACTTGGGCCTTTTGGTCCGCATTGATCTTCTTCTCTGCCACTAGTTCATCGAGAGACTTGTTCGGGTTTTCCGCAATGATGTTATCAACTTTGGAAGTGGCATTCTAGGGTAGTATTCGAATTAGCAATGCAGCTAGCATATATGCAAAGCAGAAACGACATACCAATTTCTTGACAGCATTCCGATGGCTCCTGCATTGAGGTGTAATAGTTAGTGCTATGTTACGAAAAGTTTTTCTTTGAGGTAGGATGCCAAAAAGTGTACTTGTGCAGATCCTTCAGAAAGCCGGGCTCATGGGCGCCAGCCACTCCATTTGGAGCAGATTCTGTCGTAGGGGTTGCGGGATTTGGGGGATCTGTCACAGCTCCGGAGACGGTGGAAGAGTTCTCGCCCTTGGCGCGCTTCTTCTTTGCTCCCTTAGCATCAGGTTGGGGAAGGGGATTGGTGACAGCGGCAGACATGGCTGGATGGGTACGGCGTTGTCGTGTGACAGGGAAGGAAAACAGAAAAAGTTTTCCCGCAGGCGCAAGATGTGAATAAAAGAGTCGCGATACAACTCGTAGAGGATTATTTGGATCAGTAGGAATAACGAAACGAATTAGGGGGGGAGAGAATGAGTAGAGGTTGTAGGTGCCTTGCGTGTGGAGAAAAAAGAAAGAGGTTTGCGTTGACTCTTTGATCACTGGAAGAATGCGGCAGAATTTGCTCAGCGGTGTCAGCTCAATGTCAGCCAGCGTGCTGCCCGACGCGGGACATGCATAATTTATTTTTTGGTAGGTAGACACAATTAATTCATTCTGTTATATTTCTGTGCTCAAAACAAAGCTGTATGAGATTGACTTTCAAAGCTGCTATTTTACCCGTTCCATACAGCGGTACGCTGCAGAGGCGAAGAAATCGATTACAAATGGCATAGAGGGGCTTCAGGATGACTGCCGTATATAAATACATAATAAGAAGACTGCAAACTGCAAAAACGCCAATTTCGCTCGGGGTATCATTTAAAAAGTAAAAGGAAACGAAAATTCCACGTTGCTCCATCCGTAAACTAGAGATCCCAACGCCATCGCCCTCTTCGCCCTCGCCAATTTCAAAGGGTAATGATTCGGGAAAACTACGAAACCACGCCTCGGGTTCATTCACCCTTTGAATTTCCTCAGGGTACCCTGATAACCCAACGGCGACCGTTATGTTAGACAGGTTTAACGCTTGAATATCTAAACTCGATAGGGATTTAGAACTCACCTCGGTTACCTTTCTGACGCTTCTGGCCGAGATAACTTTCTCCCCAGCTCTCCTCGCCCGGATAGATGCCTCACGCATCAGTCTGTTAAATAAAAGTCATTTCCTTGACCGACAATAATGATTCCGAATACCTGTCGAGAAGGACAATGCGGACGGGGTTCAATTCCTACTCTTGCATGAATAGCATATAGTCCAAGAATATCTGGTAAATCAATGCCAACGACAACATTAGCTAAGGGCATCCAACGGCAGATCCGCAGCAAAACATAGGTATTATAATTGAGGCGCACCAAGATATCTGCGTTTTTGGATATATTGCGCTTCGAATGGGCTTTCACGATGCGCTTGACTGTTGCCCGCGGATACAATTTGGGAGTGACCACCATTGTCATCAGCCTGAAAAGGAACAGACGCAGTGACAACAGCAATTGAAATTCCTCGTGTAATAACTCTAGATGTTGGATATGCTGCGCATCCAGAAGTCGTATTAAAAGAGATCCTCCTTGCAATTGTCGATGTGATGGCAAGGAAATTAATCACTACGAGTGCGATGCTTCGATGGTGTTTTTGTTTACTCTTTGCCAAGACATTATTGTCACATGATGAGGCTCGCTGATGTGACGTCATCACGGATAAAATATAGTCCGGGTTACTTTGAGAGGGAATGCGCAGATACTGGCCTCTTATTGGCTGGGATTGATCCTCCTCCGTCTCCAGCATTGCCCAATCAGGAAATCTAGCCCCAGTTTTGATAGAAAACATCAGCCTGAGAACGACAACAACTGTCTCGGTCTCTGGTGTGTGTGACGGTATATATATAGAATTGCTGGGGACTGTCTGTGTAACTGTTTTGAGCAGCTCGTTCAGCCACCCACTCTTCCACGCTCTTGAACCACATCCCAACGCCATCCGTTACCTCGGCGCTGCAACCATGCGTTTCGGCCTCACTCTCAGAAAATCCATCTATCCACCCTGGAAGGACCATTACATTGACTACAAAAAGCTGAAGCTGCTGTTGCGTGAACACGAAACCAGGGACGACTCGCAGGATGGGAGTGATGATGAAAGCCCCGAATGGACGGACCAAGATGAAGAGACGTTTGTGCAGGAGTTGATCAATGTTCAGCTCGACAAGGTCAATGCCTTCCAGGTCAACACCTATAAGCAGCTGCGGGATCGGACCTCAGACTGCGAGGCCAAGTTAGAGCCTTTGGTTGTCAAAGATGATGGTTCTCATCAGGTGAAGGATGCGGATCAGAGGAGACAGATGGCTGAGAGTGCCATGAAGGATCTAGACACGATTACCAAGGAACTTAGCGAATTGGAAAAGTACAGCCGTATCAATTTCACTGGATTTCTAAAGGCTGCGAAAAAACATGATCGGAAACGAGGTACGCGCTACAAGGTAAGGCCGCTGCTTCAGGTGCGATTGTCCCAGCTGCCGTTTAATTCAGAGGACTATTCCCCCCTTCTCTACCGTCTGTCGACTATGTACTCCTTCATCCATCAGAATCTGGGACAACGCGGCTCTGGACAACCTACCGATGGTGGACCCACTGTGGATACGCATCTGGGACAGGATGCATATACCTCGCATAAATTTTGGGTGCACATGGACAATGTTCTGGAAGTGAAAACGTACATTCTACGCCGCTTGCCCGTGTTAGTTTACAACCCCAGTGTGTCTACCAAGGACCTCCAAATGACCCATAAGGATCCAACAATTACCTCTCTATATTTTGATAGCCCTAAGTTCGAACTGTATAACCAAAAGGTTGCCAAAACACCCGGGGCCAGTTCTTTGCGTCTTCGCTGGACTGGCCAATTAAGAGATCGGCCAGAGATTTTCTTGGAGAAAAAAGCCATGAGCGATGGGGATAGCAGCAAGGAAGTCAGAGTCCGCATTAAGGAGAAGCATATTGAATCGTTCTTAAAGGGGGAGTACAAAATGGAAAAAATCATCAACAGGATGGAAAGCCGTGATGTTCCCGTTTCAGACAATGCGGAGGCTCTGAGGAGGGATGTTGAAGAAATCCAATCCTTTATTCGAGAGCAGAGGCTCGAGCCCGTTCTCCGAGCTACTTTTACCCGAACGGCATTCCAGATTCCGGGCGATGATAAACTTAGGATATCCCTTGACACCGACTTGGCTCTTATCAGGGAGGATTCGCTGGATTTGGAACGCCCTTGCCGAGATCCCGATAATTGGCATCGGACAGATATTGATGATAGAGAGATGGAGTTTCCATTTTCAGAAATCCGCTCGGGTGAAATCTCTCGATTCCCTTACGCCCTCCTAGAAATCAAAGTACGAGGCGGTAACCTACGTAGGGCAAACAGGGAATGGCTGCTTGATTTGATGTCATCTCACCTCGTCAAGGACGCTCCTCGATTCTCCAAATTTGTCC